>NC_043702.1:3404952-3435895 GCF_006229205.1 Suricata suricatta
GCGCGGAGGGCGGGGCTCCGGGACGAGGGGCCGAGTGCGCGGAGGGCGGGGCTCCGGGACGAGGGGCCGTGTGCGCGGAGGGCGGGGCTCCGGGACGAGGGGCCGAGTGCGCGGAGGGCGGGGCTCCGGGACGAGGGGCCGTGTGCGCGGAGGGCCGGATCCGGGTCTCTCTGGAGTCTCTGCACCCTGGCCTGCTCCCGATGCTGCTGCCGTTCCAGGCTTTCCCGTCTTTTCTCCCATTTTGGAATTTAAAAGAACAAAGAGAACACCAGGGCCAAAGACTCTCGGAAGGGAACTCTCTCTGCGCGAGCGACGACCTTCACGCTCCGTCCTCAGCCATGTCCCTGACATCATGTCTTCCGACTCTCTTAGGACATAATCTTTGGCTGGTAGAATTCAATTCCCTTTTAGACCCACCACTAAATCCCTCTGGTGATGACCATGATGTTGCCATGATTTATGTCTCATTAAACGTCCCACAAAATGGAGTTAGTGTGAGACACTGGAGCATTTTCTTAAAGGAAAGCTCCACGTATAAACAGGACTGAATAAGGCAAGTGTTTTCCGAAAGTGAGTCCGAGGACTTTCCGAGGTTTTCTGCACGTATTCCCAGCAGAAAGACATTTATACTGCGACCATGCGGGGGAATGTTCCTCCCTTTGTTTATTCTGCACGCGTTTATGGTGCACCGACCCCGAGAAGAGAGTGTGTGACACGGACTGAAGAACGCAGCAATTATCCTGAAGATTCCGTTTTGTGTGGCAAGCCGGGAAGGCTTCCTGGAGGACTTGACATCCAGATCGGGCTTGGAGAAACACGCAGGGTCCTGTCCTGGAGGCCACAGTAGGGATGGGTAAAGCCTGGGGAGAGAGAATAGCAGCACCCAGTGGCCTGATGTGTGCAGGGGGTGCCCAGTGTCAGAGTGACAGGTGACAGGGCATTGGATGGACCTGGAGGGTCGGGAGGCCAGCTCATGCCCCCATAAGGAGCTGAAACGGGGAGGTGAGGCCATGAGGAGCCAGGGAAGTGTGTCAAGCAGAAGAGCTTGGCAGCCTGGTGTTTCAGGCAGTGTGGACAGGGGAGCGGTACCCAGGAAAGTGGCTTCAGGTGTAGGAAGACCGAGGGGAGTGACACAATAGTTCAGGCAGGAAGGAGGCATCGCTGGACTAGGGAGTTGTGGGAGTGCAGGGGAAGGTCGAGCCTGAAAGACGTCCAGGAAGGAGGGTCCTCAGACGTGGCTTCCCTTGTGAGCCTGTGGTTTCTAGATGCAGTAACTCCGAGATGTTGGTTCTGCCCATCAAGACAGGGCACGGGGCAGATGGGGCTTGACAGCATGTAATCTGTCTGTTTTGAGATCTAAACCCTGTGAGGCTCGGAGCCGCCGGGGGTGGGAAGGGTCCTGGAGCAGAGGAATAGTTTGGGTCCTCAGAAGGCAGGTGGTGGTGATGCCCTGGGGCCGGGAAGAGAATGTTCTCGGGAACGGGGTGTCACCCCGAGTGACAGAGACAGATTGCAGTGGTTCAGGGCTTACTCAGGCCACTCGGGTGATGTGATGCCATAGGGACAGGGTCCCCTGCCTCTGCCACCTGTGCCGCTTTTCCCGTCCTGCCTCAGGACGCCACAGCGCTACGTCACTGCTCTGATGACTCAGGAAAGCTGCATTTGCAGGACTTGATTTGTTCTCAAAAGAAAAGTTTTCAAATGAATCACAGTAGACGTGGCCTTTTCATCATTTACAAACTAAGCACATTTTTAAAGCTTATTTATTTTTTTGAAAGAGGGAGAGCAAATTGGGGAAGATCAGAGAGAGAGAGAGGTTGGCGGGGGGCGGGGGGGAGAGAATCCCACACAGGCTCTGCGCTGTTGGCACAGAGCCCGATCTGCGGCTCCAGGAACTCATTCGCTGTGAGATCGTGACCTGAGCTGAAATCAAGAGTCGGATGCTTAACCAACTGAGCCCCCCAGGAGCCCCAAATGAACGCATTTTTGATCAGGGAAAATCGTTTGTTTATGTACTATTGGAACTTTAGGCCAGAGCAGTGGATTGCACGCTTCCCCTCCAACAGCAGATTGAATGTTTCTATGAATTTGAGTAAATGGACAACAAATAAATTTAATTAACAGATGAAAGCGGACTATTTTGCCTGAAGGAGAGGATGGGTCCATATTTCTATCTATTCTACCTATTAGCCTGCCCCCGTTGCTCCCTGGCGGAGAGGCCCCTTGGACCAAATGATGATCCGCTCACTGGGTTTTCCAGGGTTAGGAAAGGCTGAAGACGCCTGTGGCCCGCAGTCAGAGGGAAGCACGACGGGCGCGTGCTGAGGTCTGTTGGATGCAGAGGCGCCTGCGCACGTCTCGATGCTCCTAGGTGTTTCTTCAAAGTAGTTCCCATGCTCAGCGCAGAGCCCAACGTGGGGCTTGAACTCATGACACTGAGATCAAGACCTGAGCTGAGATCAAGACTCGGACACTTAACGGAGCCACCCAGGTGCCCCCCCCCCCCCAGGTCTTGATATCAAGGGTGACTGTGAATCTAACAATGGCCTAAAATGAGTTGGCGTCACATGTCAGTGGCTGCCCCCTTCTTCCAGATATGCTCGATCTTGTCATGCTTACACATACCTGGCCCAGACGAGCCCTAAAATCACTTACATGCATTATTCCTCCTCTTGCCTAACGGCGTTTAGACGTGTTCATACATCTGTAATCTCCGGGTGTTCTGGGATCAAGGCCGGAGTTCCTGACCGCTCATGGATCTGAAGGCAGGCAGCTTTATTCAGTGGCCAGGGGGCGTCAGAAGAGGCAGGGAAGTCCCTGTGGAGGAGTGCCGTGCATGTGCATGAGGAGCCGGGAGTCCACAGGGATAGGCTTTGTGGTTAGCTAAAAGCAAGCGGCAACCTGTGGAGTCGGTGCCATCGACATCAGCATCAGGAGCGAATTGCAAAGTGGATGCAGACAGTGCAAGTGTTGTGCCGTCGCTGGAGCACCAGGGGAGGGTGGATGGAAACCCGAGGGGAGCGATCAGGTAACTGCCTGCTACTCACACCACGTCTCTCGTTGGCTATCCACCGAGCTTCGCCTTCATGGGTCGTCCATGAACTCCTGATGATAAAAAACTCGCTTTGGATATGTTGACTGCCTTCCCCCAAAGACTCAAATCACGGGGCCGTTGTTCTCAGTCTTCCAGAGTACAAAGATCCCCGTGAGGTTAGCGATTTGGGGACCTTGTGCATGATGACGGCGCTGGGTGGTGAAGATTGATTGGAAAATAACCTGTGTGAAGACACTTAAAGGAGGTCATGATTGGTTGATCCCAAAGTGTGCAGGGGAACATTTTTAAAAGATGGTCAAGCTTTGGTCCATGAAACTTCTTTTTAAAAAAATATTTTAATGTTTATTTATTTTTGATGGACAGAACACAAGGGAGGGAGGCGTAGAAAGAGAGACACACAGACTCTGAAGATAGGCTCCAGGCTCTGAGCTGTCAGCACAGAGCCCGATGTGGGGCTTGAACCTACAAACCATGATGAGATCATGACTTGAGCTGAAGTCAGTCGCCCAACTGACTGAGCCACCCAGGCACCACGTACAAAACTTCTATTTAACATGCAAGCGGCAGCTGGTGGCCACGGTGACCAGAGGACCCCTCGAAGCAAGACAGAACTCTGATGTCCCCCGGGCTCTGCCACCCATACATCGGGAGCCACTGCTCCAGGAAAGAGATCCGAGGCTGTTTGGTTTTACAGCTGATTTCCCATAAGGAGGTAGAAGTCAGCCTTCCGATGCTATCACCCCCTTCATCTCTCACAGTAACAAAATGTTCTAAGAAGCAAATACCGCTCTGAACGGCATCCGTTAGATCAGTAGGACACAGCTGAAATGGGTCACCACCGACAATGGCAATGACACAGCGGACACGCCACGTGGAGACTTGATGAAGCTGATGTGTCTTAAGCCTATCGAAGTTCATTAAGACCAAAACTATCCTCCTGGCCCCGGGCTTTGATAAGAGCCACGGCCAGGATGTTGACTCACAGTCGCATGGAGGCATTTCAGAGAGAAAGTAACAAAGTAGGGGTCTGGGGGCTTGTTTCTAATGATGTGAATTGATTTAGATACAGAGCTTAAAAAGGGGGAGGCTGAGTCAAGAGGGAGGCGCAGTCGACAAAGGCTCGCCAGGAGGCTGATGGAGAGGGAGCCTCACGCTCTGTGTGGGTGGAGAGGGGCTGTTTTGTTCCTTTGTGCTTTGGTTCATTCGGCAAAGATTCAGGGGAACAGCAGGACACCTCCAGGCCCCTGCCCTGGTAGAGCCTATGTCCTAGTGAGGCGTAGGGAGAGGGAGACAGACAACAAGCAAATAAACAAGTACATGTGTAGAGTGTCGTCTGGTGCTTCGTGCAGTGGGGAAATGGAGCAGAGGAAGGAGATGGTGACTTAGCACAGGCTGATCCCAGGTGACGTTGGAGCAGAGGCTGCAGGAAGTGCAGCCAGGCGACTCTGCAAGGGAGGGGTGTTTCAGGAAGGGGGTGAGTCATGTGCAAAGGCCCTGAGGCGGGGGCAAGGAAGCTGGCATCATGGGAGGGGATGTTAGAAGATGGGGTCAGGGGATCAAGAGGCCAGACCAGGTGGAGCCTTCAAGTCCATGGTGAGGCGTGCTCTGAGAGGGATGGGGAAGCAGGGGAGGCTTCTGAGCAGAGGAGGGGCACGGTCTGACTGGGCTGCACTGCACTGCTCTGGCTCCAGGAGGCGCCCACGGCATGTGCGTGGGACTTACCAGTCTATCACCTCGTTCCAGACGGAGAGGGGAGTGGCCCCGGGTAGGATCACAGACACACCACAGGCCACTCCCTGGTCCCCTGTCCCCCTCCAGAATCCACTCCTCGTGGGGCCAGGCACACAGCAAGAGCCCCTGGCTTGCTCCTGGGCTCTGCCCTTGGAAGTGAACGCAGGGGCAGCCCCCCAAACATTGTACCCAGGTCTGCACTCGGAATGAGGCCTTTCTGCTCCAGAGCTGGGTGCCCCCATTCTCCTGGGCATTCTGAACTACCTGCTGAAGCCCTCGGACGTTGCTCATGGGTGTCCGCACCCACCTCTTGGACGCCCTTGCAGCTTTGACCTGTGAAATAGAACGCCACCTGGTAACGACCGGCTTCAACCATGCGTGGCAAACCGCTGTGCTCCGGGCATCCCCACCCAGCTCGGGTCTTAGCTCCGCCCGGTGCCTCTCGGGGCCTCTGCCCTCCCAGACACCCGCTCCCTTCCCTCCCTGCCCCCCTTCCCATCACCCTAGGCTGCTGTAGACATACGGCCTAAGCCAGGCAGCCTGTGGCTTGGGGCCCACGAACTGAGTTGCTTTATGCCAAAGGCCACCATGAAACTCCCACCAGGAGAAGCACATACAGTTGACCTTCAGAGTAAGTGAGAGTTTTTGTGATGTTTTGGGGCACTGGGTTGTTCACATTCCAGACATAATTTTATGAAAGGACTCATTGGGCCGTGCAGTGCTGTGTCATCAAACAGCCCTTTTGTAAGATGGCTTTCGCTCTGAGGTCTGAAGCAGTTAAATGCCTTTTTGTCACACTGGAGACTTACAAAGCCATCACACCCGGTGCCCGAGCCCCGTGGGCACCATCCACATGATCTGTGTTTACTGGTCGCCGGCTGAGGCACGGGGAGCCCGCGGGCATCCTGCCTCTGTTGTCCGGGGGCTCACGGGTTCCTGGGGGGAACGGCCCAGGTACACGGGACCATGGCTTTGAGCAGAGGGTCACCAAAGTGCCAGGATGGCACAGGGCAAGGTGACTCGTGTCCTGGAAAGGAGGGGGGTGGTTGTGAGAGTCTGGAGGTGGAGCAGGAGGAGAGAGAGAAAGGGGGCTTCCCGGTGGGCTAGGAGGCACGAATGGTGGCCACAGCAGAGTACCCCCCTCCTTCCCTCACTTGTTCTTGGCTTTGTTCAGAAGAGCCACATCCTAGGGTTTATTCATTTGAGGTCCAGGGAGTACCCTGCAGAGTATCAGGATACACCAGAAATTATGTCTGGAAGTTTCCATGCATGTGTGTTTTTCCCGAGGGAGGTTCCACACTGCCATCTGATATGTAAGGGGTCCTGAACGTCTGCTCGGGGCCTGCTCCCCTCTGTGTCCCGTCTGTGACCCATTTCTGGCTAGCGGCCTCCCGTCCCTGACTCATGCTCAGATCTCTTGTGTCTCTGGGCTGAGCCTCAAGCTCTCGCCTAAGGTCCCCTTGGCCTCTCGGCTGGGCTGGTGGTCCCGGGCACAGCCGACCGGTGGGGTGGACGGAGACGAAACAGGCTTGTCTGACGGGACTCCGCCCTCCGTTTCCCCAGGTGTCTGTGCTGAGGTTCGGGACAGAGGTGCTGAGGCCCCGGGGCGGGGGGAAGTGTGTGCATGTTCGGGGTGTGGCCTCAAGCACCTGCAGGTGGAGGGATGGGGGAAGGGCGGCTGGAAGGGGGCTGCACCAGAGACCCGAATGGCCGCCAGCACCGGGGAGGAACATGGAGACGGTGGTGACCGCGGGGCCTGGGACCCAGGGCCAGGCAGCACGGCCCAGAGCAGCCGTGGACTCGGGCCCAGGCAGCTGTGGAGCGCCGGGGGTCTTTGGCTCTAGTTCTGCCCTGACCTTGGGCAGAGGCTTCGTGGGTCTGCACATCTGCTTTCCTGACTGAACGTGGGGAGGCTAAATCCTCCACAAACCGATCTGTCCAAATAGCTCCCAGGTTTATGTCCTTAAATTGGCACAGACTAGGCATTTAGGAAACGTTAGTCAACTGAACTGGATAGTTTTCTGGATGGGATTTCCACCTCTGCAACGTGCCCCGTGTGGCCAAAAAGGGAACTTCCCCCAACCCAGTAAGTGCCCTGTTGGCATAAACACACACCCCCAGGCCTCCTCCCCAACCCAGGGGGTGTGCGTCCCTGCCTGGCCAGAAAGTTGGCACTTGCTGTGAGAGTGTCCTTTCTGGCAGCCTTTGGGTAGGGACTTTTTCTTTCCTTCCTTTTTTACTTTCTTCCCTGCCCTTCCCTTCCCTCTCCCCTTCCCTTCTCTTTTCCTTTCCCTGCCCATTCCCTCCTTTCCTTCCTTCCATTCTCTGCAACAACGGAAGAGCTGGAAAAGACTCATTTTGGGGAATAGTATCCTCTCCAAAAAAAAAAAAAAAAAAAAGAAAAGTCAGTGACAGCATATAGAGAGACAGAGGAAACTGACGTTGTGGAGTTAGGAAATCACCCTTGAACTTCTGCATAAAAAGGACTATGCATCATAAATCCAGCAATCTTGATGCTTCTGTGGCAAAGCCTTATTTCCAAGCTTATTCCCCCTTTCCTGGGGGACGAGTGACTTGTCTGTCTCTTTTGGGTCTGCCACCAACAGCTCTGCGTCTTGGGGTGAGGCCAGTAGCCCTCACTTGGGTCCCCGCCTGTGAAGAGCCAAGTGCCACAGCGTAGGCTGGGGACAGAGTGAGGTCAGGGAGTGGAGAGAACATAGCAAAGATCCAGTCCACACAAATCGAGGCCCCTGTTTTGTAGTCCTTCATAGCCACCTACCTGTACATCATTTGAGCTGGTGGGGACTTCCTCATGTCACCCACTGGCCACCGGGGGACTCAGCTGGCCTGGCTCAGGACCGGGAGCCCCTCACTGCCCCACCAAGCTGGTGCTCAGCTGGGAGAGACACCTTTCCAGGACAGAAGGATGGTCCTCGGTCCAGTGGGTGAAGGCGCTTGCCCCACCTTGCACACCCTCCCCTGCATGCACGTTGTGGCACACTCGGGGAGGCTGGGCCATGGGCAGGGTGGTGGCTGGGTTCCAGGGGCCCTCCGCTTCCTCTGGAGCCCCAGGACAGCCTCTTTATGGACCCTTTTCCTGAGAAGAGGCGTTTCCCCAACGTTCTACCCCTGGGGCTCCTCCCCCCACATCTTCCAGGCAGCCTTGTCCCCTCTGAGTCCACCTTTTGTCCCTTGGTTGCTCAGAATCCAGCCTCTGGGCAGCCCCGTGGCTCCCACAGAGGGTCTGGGACAGCGCAGAGTCTACGCGTCCTGGTGGGCTGGGCGTGGACTGCTCGCTTCCTGGCTCCCTTGGGATCTTGGATCCGTCCTCCAGAGCTCACTCGGATCCCTCCTTCCCTGCTCACGTCTGACACCCCCCACTGGGGCTAGCACCCCTCCCGATCACGCCCTGACCCTGCGGCTACCACTGGGGTCTCTTCCCTGCAGCTCTGCTCCATTCTCTCCGTCGACATGCCAGGTGCGCAGTGCTTCTGAGAAGCATGGCCCAGCCAGCTCCCACCGGGGCCACCTGTGTCCCAGCCTTCAGTGCCCCCTCCCCTCCGCTGCCTCTGGGAGTGCCCGCGCTCCCGGGCTTCCTTCTCCCCAAGCAGCCTTATCTCCTGTCCTTCCTTTCCAGTTACTCGCTACGTGTGAAGCGCTAGAGCGGATGATAGATGCGGGTTATCACCATCGTCAGCACTGTTATTTTAGGCACATTTTCTTTTTTTCTTTTTTTTAAATTTTTTATGATTTTTATTTATTTTTGAGAGACAGAGAGAGACAGTGTGAGCAGGGGAGGGTCAGAGAGAGAGGGAGATACAGAATCTGAAGCAGGCTCCAGGCTCTGAGCTGTCAGCACAGAGCCCGACATGGGGCTCAAACCCTTGAACTGTGAGATCATGACCTGAGCCGAAGCTGGACTCTCAACCGACTGAGCCCCCCAGGCGCCCCGATTTTACAGCAAATTTTCTTAAAGGTTTCTCTGGCTTCACTGCCTCCACCCACCACCGCGCCCTTCCGAGAGTCCCTCGGCCATGGAAGCCACAGAAACAGTGGCTCTGTCCCAGCCTAAAAGTATGTGGACCCTTCCTCTGCAGACCCCACCCAGGAACGTTCGAGGCTCCTTTCCTCCTCCCTGACCTTGAACCCTGGGGTCCTTTGGGGCTCAATCCTCTGGCCCCTCCCCTGGTCTGTCCTCCCCCTCCCTCGGGGTGGGCGTGGGGGCCTCAGACAGCCTCCTGGCCGTGTCTGCACCTATTCCCTGACCTCCTGCCGAGGCATCTCTCTGGCCTGGGTGCCTCCCTTGAACTCCAGACCTGTGTGTCTAAGCGTCTCCCCGGCATCTCCTCCCGGGTGCCCAGGGGAGTGTGAAGCTCACCACGTCCACCTCTGAGCTCCCGAATTTTCCACCAGATCTGTTCTTCTTCCAGCTTTTCTTCAATTTCAGTAAATTCTCCCCCACTTTTCCCTCAAAATGGCTGGAGGGTGGGAGGCATTTTTAATTCCTCTCCTTTTCTTTGCCCTCACCCGCCACTTCCACCATCCTGCTCTGAGGTCCTGTCTGCTCCCCTGGATTCCAGCCAGAGCCTTGGAAGCCGTCTCTTGCCTCTGGCCTGGCGTCACCACCCCGTCCCTTGCCACCACGGCAGCCTTTTGTCCACCTGGTCAATAAGCAGCCAAAGTGATCCGCTTACAAGTCAGAAGACCCTGTTTCTGATCAGTCCTCTGCGCAAACCCCCCAGTGGCCACCTGCTCCCTCAGTCAAGGCCCGAGTCCTCATTTTGATGCTCAGGGTGATCCCGTCTTACTCCTGGTCCCCCTTCCTCCCTCCACTCGAGCCACACTGTGCCCCAAATGCACCAGCACTCTCCCGCTTTGCTCGGTGCCCTTCTGTTCCTTCTGCCTGCAACGCTCTTCCTGTAAGCCAGCCTCCCTGACTTAGACTTAGGTTTGCACTCACATGGCCCCCTGTCATGTCCCTTGTCCTGTCACCAGGACGAGCGTTCCAGCCCCGCCCCCCTCCCGACACTGCACATGCTCTCCTTTTCTGTGCTTTATATATTTTTTCTCACCGACACTTAATAGGTAACCTTGTATATGTTTCATTATTTACCTTGTGTACTGTTGGGCTCTCCAACTTCTCACTGGGACAGAGACTTCCTGGGGAAGGACTCGGGCTAGAAACAGGCATGGACGATTGGCCTGTACCTGGCTCTCAGTACGTATTTGTAGAATGAGCTGTGACCTTGGCCCCCGGCTGACAGGTGGGTGGGAGCAGGCTGGGGGGCTCAGCGCCGGGCTGGGCGCCCTCGGGTGCTGTGCTGGGAGAGGCTGGGAAGAGACACAGAGGACCCCCTGGCATCCGGGCACGGCCCTTCTCCGCCGAGCCCGTATGTGTACACGGAGCCCAGCGGTGTCTCCATCGCTCCTTGCTGGTGCTGGGTCTGCCCCTTGATGACTCTCAGACCTCTCCCCTCCCCTCGTTTTCACGGCCATCGCCTTGCTCAGTGCCCACATCTCCTTTACAACAAATGACTTATTTCAGAATGTGAACGTTATACAGGAAAACAAAGCAATACTGGCAAATGCGAAGGAAAAGTGACCACCACCCACAGCCCCAAACATAACCTAAATGACCACGGAGAGGTCTGCCGCCTGCCCCCCGGTTCTACACCTTGCTCATCTTACTGAGACCGTGACGATTCAGGCAGAGGTCTGGCCCCAGCGCTGTGTGGAGCTGGGTGACTCTCCACTCTGCACAGTCTTCGCTGGGCTCCAGGTGGGCACGTCCATCCACAGGGCTGGGCAGTGATGGGGGTCAGGCACCGAGCGCAGCCTCGTCCCTTACCATCAGGAAACCCTGGAGCTCGGTGGGAAGTGTGGAGCCCTGCCCGGGGGGACCCTGACCGCAGAGACGGGTCTGACCTGGGGACAGGTGTGGGGTGCGGATGGAAACCACACCACGGAGAGGAACAGAGTGGCCAGGAGTCCCCACAAGCGAGTTTGGAGGCTGGTGGGGCAAGTGTGAGGAGGGAGAGGCGTTTCCAGGTCCAGTCTAAGGGCACCCAGAACCTTCTCTGACCCAGTTTTCCTTCCTTGAGGGAAAAGGCAAAACTGAGAGAAAAGGTGTTGGTAAGATGTCTGAGCCCCAACGTCTTCTCCCAGAGGAGTTCCACTTCTGGGGGGAGATCAAACAACACAGGCATCTTCTTAGTGAACAGAGAGAAAGGTGGGAACCATGGTCAGCGGCAGCTACAGACGGAGTCACCTGCCGGGAGCAGCAGAGGGTGTGGGGACGCTTCCATTCCGGCCACAGCAGGAGAGCCCAGTGCAAGATGGCTTCTAGTCATGGGGGAGGGGGGAAGGGGGTCCTGCTCTGCACACGGTGCCCCAGGTGGACGCCTGGCCTGGTGGACCCAGTGATAAACGGCCAAGATGACCATGTCTAACAGACAGACAACACACATAGAACCCCCAACAACAAAGAATCATCCTCAGTATTCTGTTGTACAAAATGAACCTTTCCCATTTAAAAATAGGTCAAGATTGTTTTCTGGTCAACAAACACACACAACTTAATCTGAATTAAAAAGAGAAGGTGATCATGTGATCTGTGTGGTTCCGTACCTTGTAGATCCTTCCTTGCCCTGAGGTTTTATGACCCATTATGCCAGCTACATGCTGGCAATGTAAAGTACTCCATGAAATCATCACCTTATTGAGCCATCAAATATGTCAAAGGAAATTTAGGACGAGTGGCAGGAAAATCTTATGGGAACATGAAATTATTTCCCAAGGAAGTTGTTAACAATCCATTATATGAGCCATTTATAAACACGCTATTTATCAACATCTTATGAAAAGATATAACGCAACACATCATCAACAAAATTCCTATATTAGCAAGATGGACCAGATGCCTTAATAAGAATTTTTTCGTGTCTAGTGATGATTTAAATTATAGCATTGTAATTTTTTATAGCTTAAAGAATGTTATTTTCTTGCAGTATGAAATATAACACCAAAAGGAAACAATTGCTTTTAGAAATGAACTTGGAGAGATAGTTTAGTTGTCTTCTGTAGCTTTCAGTTGGTAAATCAGTGCAAGATAAAATATCTGTGTAATTTCAAATGAATATAATTTTTTAAAAGTCAGATTCGTTATGTGAATACGTCCTTAGAAGACATAAAACTGATTTATTAGTGATTAAGATGATGTGTTAAGATTAACATGGTCATTAGTACATATTAATTAAAATTACCCAAGGGCAGGTCTTGCCAGGGATGAAAGGCGTGGTGGCTGCGAAGGAGGAGGGGGGACTCTGGTTGTAGAATATCGTGGGAAGGGGTGAGGCAGGGGGATGAGGCTCAAGGCGCAGGTGCGGCCTGCGGTGGTGAGGGGAAGGGGCTAAGGACACTTCACGTGCAAAAGATTGGTAGCCACACTACCCAGTGATCTACTGCGCTGGATCAAATGGTGCCACTGAAGACAGTTGGCAGAGATCTTTTAAAATCAAACACGAAGATCCCACCATGTGGAGAAATTAACTGGGAAAAATACTTATTAATTAGAGCTACCTTTATATACTCTTGAAAGCTATCCCTTTCAGTGCTTAGGGTATAAATGGTCCCACACGCTTCTGGACATCAAAGCCTGAGGGAAAATGGTGCCGGAGCCAGCGAGACATCAACTACCAAGTTCCTAATTTACAGAATAACCTTAAAGGAGCAGAGAAAATCCTGTGGTAGTGTTTGAAGTGACCACCATAAACTTCTTCAAGCTATGGAAAACACTGGATCAGATATTTACAGTCCTGAAGGCCTCACATGCAATGGAAAATAACCTCCAAATTAAGAACATCTGGGAGACAAATCTCAGAGCCAAGTAATGAAAACAGCAATAAAAAGGCAGAGGACATTTGTGAGGAGGCTAATGAAGAAGGGAAGCTTTTTCTTTCTTTTTTTTTTTTTTTTGAAGTAATGAGGTTACCTTCCTGTGGGGGGCTTGAGGGAAATGATTTGATTCTGTCTGACTGAGTTTACAACCTGCCAAAGGAAAATATTGCTACCTCCCATTTCATGAAATGAAATAATTACTGATGTATAGAACTTATAAGATACCCTTAGACTTCAAAACACTAGAGAATTAAAACACACACACACACACACACTCGCTTGCGATCAATCATCAGAAGAGTGTTTCTCTGGATTCTAGGGAAACAAGGAAGCGAGGCTGAATTTAGGGAAGGAGAAAAATGGTGGCTTCAGTCACAGTCTAATCCTGACCTCACTGTTACTAGTTGCTGATTTAGGCAAGGGATCTAGACCTCTTCCGGCCTCAATTTGCACATCTTTAAATGGGGCTCTCACAAAGGTTTACTGAGGTCATACAGACAAAGCACGAAGCCTTGCACCTGACACAGAGACCTGATACCTGGGCTTATCATCACTGTTACTGTGACACGTTTATCTAAGAAAGTAAGGTGTCAAGAGGAGTCTAGAAATCCACCAAACAATAGTGTCCGGTGAAAACCATTTATAAATTCTCGAGGGTTCACATTGTCTCGGAAGCAGTTGGGATGATGAGCCCCATAAAATAATGGGGCGAAGGATTTTGCTTTCTTAAATGACGACAGGTGCATGATTACACAAGGGGGGCTCTCGAACACACTCAGAGGGTCTCGCGGCAAATGTATTGTGGAGGAAACAGTGGCAATGGTCCAGTCGGAATGAACAAGGCTTCTCCCCTCCCAAGCCCCCTCCACCCTGATGTGTGTAAAGGACATCACACGAGGGTAGACCCTCACAACGGCCACCGACATTCATACAAAAGGTTTTGAAGTCCAGAATGTTCTCGGACGGATATTATTTATACCATGCATAGTATATCCATTTACTATTCCCACCTCAATAGCCTCCCGTTAGTTAGGCACCGAGAAAACTTTGAAGTTGGGAAAGTTACAGACTTCAAAAGATCACTACTGGTTGACGGTATAGGAGTCCAGTCGGGAAGCAGACAGGCACGGAAGAATCTCATGATATTCAAATCATAATTATGGCCCATTGGATACCTGCCTGCTGTTTAGGGACTGAATAGCAAATTGCAAAGAACTCCTAATCTTAGGCACGGCCTCACTGCCCATTGGGGTACCCTGAGCAGTTAACAATAGCAGTGAAAGCCCCTAAGAAAAAGAAAGAATTCAAACTTCGTGCCGGTTAAACAAAGTGATTTAGTTACTGGTATTGCAAATGACACCGACGTCTAAAAAAATTCCTTTCTTTCTTCCTATGTATGTATGCATGATGTATGCATGATGTATGTATGGTGTATGCATGCATGATGTGTGTATGATATATGCACATATGATGGATGCATGATGGATGTCTGATGGACGGATGATGTATGTATGATGTATGTATGATGTATGTATGATGTATGATGCATGTATATATGTATCTATCTGATGCCTCTCAAAACTATTAAAGCAAGGGTGCCTGGGTGGCTCAGTCGGTTGACCATCTGACTCTTGGTTTTGGCTCAGGTCATGATCTCACAGTTCGTGAGTTTGACCCCTGTGTCAGGCTCTGTGCTGGTAGTGAGGAGCCTGCTTGGGATTCTCTCTCTCCCTCTCTCTCTGCCCTGCCCCTGTTGGTGTTCTGTCTCTCAAAATACATAAATAAACCTAAACAAAACTACTAAAGCATAGAATGAGATAACCGCATCAGAGTGCCTGTTCAAGTGCCTGACACAAAGCTAATGATTAACAAAAGTTACTTTTCCTTCCTCTCTTCTCAGAAAACCCAGTGAGGGTCCCAATAGCATCCTTTTGCCTCTGATGTTGACACTGTTTGCTCTCTAGGTTATATCTGGGTTATATCGACAGTAAGCGCGGTTCCCATTTTCCTACTACATTGTTGGTAACTCGGGGGAAGATGGAAGTTGGCCCTGGGTGCAGGCAATCATGGACTTGTGACCAAACCTTAGGGGAGGAGGAAGACCCATGGCTAAGGTCCCTGAGTTATCAGTGGTAGCCTTTCCCTTCTGGAATCCCTCTGATTCTGAGTCCTGGGTGCCAGAATGGCTGGTCATGCTCTAGAAGAGATGGGCCAGTAAATTGATTACACCTCACGGGCCTGAGGATGTAAGTCTGTGTTGGGAAGGATTGCAAAGCTCAGTGGGAAAGAGAGGTATGATTAATTAGTGATGTCTGCCACTGGGCAATCAATTGGTGATGTCGGCCCCTGGCTCAGGATAAGGGAAGAGAGCACACATTGTGAAACACCCAGCTCCAATGACATCTTCATGAATATTTCCCAAGGTTTAAAATGAAAGCAGTGTATGAACTCAAAGATAATGGATGGTCCCTATCATTCCTTGTGTATTTTTATTTTTATTTATTTAAATAAAAATAAAAATAAAAATTTTTTTAATGTTTCATTTATTTTTGATACAGAGAGAGACAGAGCATGAGAAGGGGAGGGGAGAGAGAGAAGGAAACACAGAACCGGAAGCAGGCTCCAGGCTCTGAGCTAGCTGTCAGCACAGAGCCTGATGCGGGGCTCGAACCCATGAACATGAGATCTGACCTGAGCCAAAGTCAGAGGCTTAACCGACTGAGCCACCCACGCGCCCCCCCTTGTGTACTTTTAGGCAATTAATTTATTATGCTGCCATGTATTATAATTGTTTCTTTTCTTTTCGTTACTGCCAGGTTATAAGGCAAACACTTCTTCTAAATCCTCTTTATGCAGCCATGATCTTCCACCCCTTCTCACCCACTCCCAAGTTCTAATGCATGCACACAGGCTTTCTTCTGGTGACTCGTGCAGAGAATGTTCGTTGACCATCCAACTTGCCCGGGCCTGTGCTAATGACCCAAAGCAATAAGACACAGTGGAAGGCAGGGCTTTATGTAAGGTAGGCAGGTGCTTGGGGACTCTGTTGATGTATCTGCCTGCTGGACTCATTACATGCTGATTGCAAGCCTCCCAAGGCTCGGCCGGCGGTGACCAGGGAAGGGACTGTGACTGAGGCTGTGATAGCATCGGGGGCTGCTGAGAGGGGCCAGCAGTGGGTGTGCACACGGTCTTCAGGGCAGCCTCATCAGAAGGGGTGCCTGAGAGCCAGAACGAGAGCCAGAGGACAGCAGGAGGCGGAGGCCAGAACTGGAATGCAGGGATCCCAGGGAGTCCCAGTGGCCGGGTTCTGGCAGACGTGCTGTCCATTCTCAACGCAGTGCTTCCGGAGGGTGCGCTCAGGCTGGTGGCTCTCACCAGGTGGGCAGCTGCTGCAGGCGCCCCACTTCTCAAAAGGCAGCCACAGAATGGAAATCTGCTTCCTTGGAGCTCCTGACTGATGGCTCCTCTCCTTGCATTCTTCTCCCACCGAACCCCTATGCTCTTGTGAGAAGTAGATATTTTATTCTCACCTCCTTTTGGAGAAAAAAACAAGCCCAAGTAACTTTGCATCCACTGAGCTCATATTTGAACTTGTAACTTCCTAAGTGACTCTGGCCAGGCCCCTCGATAGAAGCACGTAGTTGACTTGGAACAGGGCCAAGCATTTGGGAGATGCCATTCTCCATCCATGGAAGGCTAGTGGTGGTGAAGGAGCCAGATCAACACGGAGCAGTTCTTCTGCTAACATTAGGTTGCTCTGTACCTCTGGCACCGAGTCGTCTGGTCTTAACGGTGAAGGGTGTGAAAGTCTCAGCAGTGGAGAAGGAGACGGTCATTGACCTCCAGTTAGCAGAGACTCCCTCCCCTGCACCGGTGTTTGAGTTAAAGACAGGTTCCCTTCTGCACGTCAGTCTGTGGTTTCAGTTTTGGGGGCTGCCTCAGTTCTGGTAGTCTGTAAGTCTGATTCCATGAAAACCTCCTCTTTCTTGTCCACTCCTAAAAAGGAGGTTGCCCCCTGGTCGAAGGCGGTGGCTTGCTGTTTGTTTGTGTTGTGGGGTGACTTCTGTGTGGGGGCTTCTGGGGGCAGCCCACTCCGCCCCGGATGCCCCAGCTCACTGCCTTAGCCTTGAGAACAGCTCAAAGCCTGTGCGCTCCTGCAGAGGGCGGGTGGGGCAGAAATCCCACCTGGGAGGACCCAGCAGGATTCAGGGACCTTGGGTTCCCCCCGTTGCCTCAGACTCTGTACCTGGCAGGTCCTCTCAGTGTGGGGCAGGCTCAGGACAGGCTGCCATGACCCGGTGGCACCAGGGGTGAGGGGAGACGCCCAAGACCAGGTATTGTCAGGAACAGCCAGTCCAACATGGCAATATCACTTTATCTCAGCATCCCACCCCGAATCTTCGCTGCTCCCTGATGTCACTGGGACAAAACCGAAAGGTCACAGTCCTCATTGCAGAGGGGGTGGGCTTTACCTACTGAGCCTGGGACCTCTCCCATATCTAGCCTTCTGTGGGGGGCTCACCATGGTCCTGGCCCCCTCGGGTACCAGGGCCTTCCACATCCTCTCCCTTTGTTCTTGGCTCTGCCCTGTGAACACTTCCAGCTGTGGCCCAGCCTCTGTCATACACTGTGCGTCCCCAACTACCCTGCACACACGTCAGTCACTAAAGCATGACGTGGGCATCAGTTACTTATAGTCCATAAACAGACCTTGGGCATCACATAGTCCGGCGGTCCCATGTAGCAGGCTGGAAGACTGAGGCCCACAGGATGGAAAGAGAACATCTATTTATGTAGGATCCAAGTCCCCCCACCTCCCCCCACATGACACTGCCCTACACTTCGTTCCCATCAGCTCTTCACCCAGCCATTTTCCGATCCTGTTCCATTTCTCCCACCAGAGAACTTGGGGCACTTGATTTCTCCAACCAGGTTAGGACTCCTTGAGCATAACTATGTATTATCATTTCCTCTGTCACACTTAGCAGAACCTACAGAGGAAG
The DNA here is from genome assembly GCF_006229205.1 of Suricata suricatta. NCBI lineage: Eukaryota > Metazoa > Chordata > Mammalia > Carnivora > Herpestidae > Suricata > Suricata suricatta. The sequence continues at coordinate 3,422,641 of NC_043702.1, forward strand.
ATTAAGCACCGGTAGAAAGGGGTGCCTACAAAATAAATGACAACCTTGACAACAGGCCAGCCACCATGGAGACCGCCTTGTGATGCCCCGAAGGGTGACTGTGGAGCTACCGGCACCAGAGAGTGGATGGAGCCCGTCGTGGAGCAGAAAGGCAGGACCTGGGTGGAGCTGGCCAGCGTGGCTGCTGTCCACAGGAGCCCCTGGGGCCCAGCGTGCTGACGTCACACAGTTAGCTGGTGGCAAAACTGGAATCAGGGCAGATGTAGTTACGACATCAGGACTTCCCTGCTTTCTTGGAAAATGGCTGAATGAATAGGGCAGGGGCTGGGGGAGGGGAGGGAGACGGAGGAGAAGAAGCCATCGGGACACCAAACGGGGTGACGGTCCTATGGTTCCACGCTGTCTTGTTATAGCAGGACACCATTTTCCTGGCCAGCTGGGCCAGGGAGGCCCCGAAACTAGCTCTCCCTTCTTTTTTCCCACAGATAACATTTTGGCAATCTGTTTTATCCTCCTTGGCATATAGTCTCTGCGTAAGATGCGCTTTCTCCCCTCTGTGTTCCTATTATCCCATCAGATCCCTTTTGTCCCTGGAACTCTCTCGTTCATTACAGAAAACCCCACCCTGACCACAGAAAGGACCAGAAAGTACCATAAGGAGAAGAGCCCTTGAAGACTCGTCACTTTGTTCTTTTAAAGCTGCTCCCCCTTATGTCTCTGCTTTCTGTGTCTGTCAACAGTTCGTAAAACCAAACATCACAGCTCAGGAATCAAATGTGTTTGCAGGGAGACTAATAGTTTGTGTACCTTTGTGGCATTCACGGGGCCCGTTGGGATGAGGCCATTTGACAGTCAGTCGTTTACTCACATTTAATCAAGGAACTCAAGGGTGAGTTTTGTCTTTCACCTTGTGGTGGGTTTGCCATCATGTAGGTAAATCCTGGTCTGTTTTTTCAGAAGGATCATCAAAGACAATCCTAAATCAAACCAATGGCTCACACTTAGGAAAGCAAAACCAATCTTTGTGATATATTTAGGGCACATAAGATCTAGCGGAGTGTTTTAGTGCTGAGTGTGTCATCATGGGAAATCACTCAGCTCCTTGGAGGAGGCGGACTGAGTATAAGGCATTATTAGCATACTCAGATAATTGCATCATTATGAAGCGATTCTGTGACTAATTTGCAGACGTGTGCAGGAAAGGCCCTTAGATGTGATTCTGAAATGACCCGCTTTGTGGTACAACCTTCCCTATTTGCACATGGGTCAGTTTTAGACGGAGCTGCCGGAGTCGCTTTGTGGCTTCTGGGACAAGTCTTTCCGACACAAATTGGTGACGTCTTGTAATACTGCTAACTGCCGGATATTGTGATTTCACAGGAATTTTACTTCTGATCTCAAATATTCCCTTTTGGTTAGGGGCAAAACCAGCCAGCCCGTGGCGAAGTGGGATTTAATTAAAGCTAGCCACGTGCGCAGGATGGAGTTTCAGACCACAAAGCCCATTACACTGGAGAGGCCACAGATCCACCTGGAGCGGGCTCCTTCGTCTTCGGGTCAGCCTCTGACTCGAGCTGTCCCTCGCAGCACTACTCCGACTTTCCCCCGAGTTGTAGACGATTAATCAAGGCTCCCAGGATCACAATGATCCATTGTCCCTGAAGGCATTCCTTCTGTCGCATCTGACCTTTTCCTCTTGGGGTGAGTGTGCATTTTCCCAAACTCCTGATGGACAAAAACTCAAGCACAATGACCCTGCGTGTAGCTTGCATTTGCACGAAGGAACAGAGGGGTATTGTTGCTGGAGGCAGGGGGAAAGGGCATAAATCAACGTAATCTTTATGTTCTCACGAAAAACATATACATATTTCGGAGAGGACAGTATTCCCCTCAGTGTTTTATTTTTACAAGGCTGTATTGTACAAGACCCCACCAGGATACTAGTGAAGGAATTAGACTAACGGCTCAAGGACAGTCCTACCACTCTGACAAATTCGATTCTTCTCATTTTCTGTTTCCCTCTCTCCCTTATCCACACAAAGTGTGTCACCCGGTTGTCATTAAATCTCCCTGTGCTTTTAAAAGCATTACATTGTGATGGAGATATCTCTTTTAGATAGTCATGTACCATTATTAAAGATTCAAAATATCATTAATTTCCTTCAAGCTCGATTATGTTTATCATCGATCAGCGTGTCAGCACATTAATCACTTCTGCACTTGCCTCAGGACTGTTGCTTAACTATCTACTTTTAATAGAAATCTGACCACCACGGCCTTTCTTTGCATCAACAAAGACATACCGTTTCATGAGCTACTGATCCCTTGAAACAAGCGAAGTCTTTTAACGGTCCCCTACATGGTGGAGATTTTTTTCTTTTTTGAGATAATGAAAATCAAAGACTGGAGGAGTCTGTGGAAACGAGGAGAAAAGTCCCTATTCTCTCACCGCCCCTGGGTGCGGAGCAGTCGTGGACACGGAAGGGACAGCAGCTCTGACCGAGAAAAGCTTCCCTGTGTCCCTGGGTCCCCGTGTTCGGCTGCCCGCTGGCCGGGCAACTGAGCCGAGACAACCAGCCCAGGCTGCAACGAGGGTGGAGGCTTGGGTGTTGCCTTTTTCTTGGTTTTTGTTTTTGTTTTTTAGAGAAAGAAAGAGAGAGAGAGCGGGGGAGATGCAGAGAGAGAGGGAGAGAGAGAACCCCAAGCAGGCTCCATGCTGTCACTGAAGAGTCCCCCGTGGGGCTCAAACTCATGAGCCACGAGACCATGACCTGAGCTGAAATCCAGAGCCAGGCACTTAACAGACTGAGCCACCTGGCTGTCCTGGCGTGGCCTTTCCCCGGCTGCCCCGTGCCAGCAGTGTGAGGAGACTTGGCGATGTGGGCTCTGGAATCAGAGACTCTGGGCTGGGATTGGCCTTCACGGTTACACAGTATGTGATGTTGGGTAAGTTGTATGACCTTCCTGATTCTCATTTCTTCATACTCGAATCAAATTATGTCAGTTAGTCATTCCATAAATGTTTATTGAATGCAGCCCTCGATCCTGGGAACGTAATGGAGTTTCCACGCCTGGAGTGAGATGGATGCGGACACACGGATACTTAGCTAATTATCATTCTGTAAAAGTGTAAGTGCCTTCAGTAGGCTGGAGCAGTGCACCACGTTAGGGGAGTCCGCACGAGGGGACGTGAACTTGTTAGGCCTGCTGGAGAAAGAGTTAAGCAGCTGGGCATGGGAGGAAACAACATTTTCAGCAGAGGGAGTAGAAAAGGCGGAGACCCCTTCCGAAAGGGAAGCATAGTGGCCCCAGGAAGTAGGGTGTGAGATAATATGATAAGGACATTGAATGTCACCCTGACTCCAGTGTGGAGATGCTTCCCCAGTGACCTAGAGCAGACGTAGAGAGACCAAGAAGTCTCCAGGGAACTCACCTGGCTGCTCTCGGTTAGGGTCTGGCAGATGGCTTAGCACCTGGGTGGACTAAGCGCTGTATAAACAACTCTTTCAGTGAATGAATAGTCTTGGTGATAGTTGTAGAAATGGGGAGACATAGATTGCCGAAATAGTTAGGAGATCAGACGGATGGTCATTGCTGCCTGTCCTAGGATGGGTCATTGTCTAGACAGCTCCAATGTGTAAAGCTGGGAGCCCATGTCCTGGTTCCGCTGGCTATTGGTAGTCTAGGGTGGCCTCAGAAGGGACACCTGAAGCCTGTTGACTCTGTCCATTGTTCTTTACCTTCCAGAAGCCTAGACAGGCGCATTCTTACCTGACCACAGATGGACACAGGAGAGCGAGCCCTGTCACGCAGGCACATTCCAGGCCTCTGCTCCCATCACATCTGCCTCATCCCTCTGGCCAAGCTGAGCCTGAGGTCAGACTGGAAGATCACTGAAGAGTCACGTGTGGTCACAGGAGGGAGACGTGAATGACTACCTATCAAACTACAAGCTAACTGATTCCTTATTCTTTCTCATCTTCGCTTATAACACATTGGTTAAGAAGGTTTTTCTCTCTTATTTCCCTTGTGGCTTTCATTTCTGGCCCCTCCAGTTTTCCCCAGCTGTAACCTAACCAATTTAAAATTCATACCCAGTCATGAAAATCTCCTAGAAGTGTCATGCTATTTATAACCCAAATCCCCCCCACCATGGTGCGTGAGTTCATTCTCTGAGGCCATCAGCGATCTCTCTCACAACGTGTTGTCAGAGTTTCCGTGGGTTGTAAAGCCCACACTGGGTACTGACCCTGTGCTTGCTGAGTACGAATATATTCTATCTTGCAAGTTTTATCCTTCATCAATGTCTTTGGAACATAAGCATCATTGTTTCCTAAATATCCAGTTTGAGCCATTTGATCTTCCTTGAAAACATTCTCCATTGTTGGCTAGGTCTCAGAAAACTCACCCAAGCCACATGATCACAATTTAACAACAACATCTGGAAACTACGTAGTGTTTACCGTATACCAGGCGCTGTACTAAGTGCTGATATCATGTGAAAACTTGAGAGCTCCACCCAGACTCTCCCCCTACGTGAATATGCTAGAATATGATGGAAATATCTCAAGAGGGTCTCCAGATACCCAGCTAGACCACAAACATTATATATTTAGTAAGAAACATTCCATAGAGAATAAGCCTGTTTTTTTTTTACTTAAACATATGTTCAAAGTCCTTCTGTTTGATTTAGAACACCAAAGTGTTCATTCTATAAAAAGTGCATTCCTTTATTTAAAAAGAACACGCCACATTTACAGTGAAGAGTTCTGTTTTGTCCTCGCAAGAGCGTGCACTCAGGTGGAGATGCGAGGGTGATGAACTCAGCCTCCAGGCCACCGGGGACTCCAAGGCTGTCTCATCTGACTGATGAACATGAAGGAGTATGTGATAAAGCCAAAGATGGCTAAGGATTTCACAGTGCTCCCTCTCTACTTTTAACTGTGCTATAAAAATTCATTTACCGGCTGGAACTTGGCTCCAAAGGCTTAAGTTTGAAAGGCTGCGGTCACACTGAGCCATACTTCTCCCCAAGTGGAAAATAACATTCTATTTGATGCTGAGTGGGTCTATGTGCAAGAGTGAGAGACTAAGAAGAAAGAAAACTCTTTTAAGCAAATGAAAGTAAGAGCTGGTTTTTTTATTTGGAATTCCTGGAGCACTCTTTTGATGTTTAAAAATTGCCTGCCAGGATCTCATGGTTTATGTGCAGGTAATGGACATCTTCATTCTGGTGGTGACATTTAAGAGCATCCAGTCCTGACGGGCAGAATCTTAATAGAAGCACAGTATGGAAATATGGATTCTTTTACAATGTATGTGAAATCCAGTATTTTCTTTCTGTAAAGCAGTTCTGATAGCTGGCTATTTCCTCTCAGTCTGAGCACTCACTGCTCATCCAAATAACACACACACACACACACACACGCATGCGCGCACGCGTGTGCGCATACATACCCCAAGGGCCAAAGCGATGTGGACTGTAAGTTCCCACTCTACTCCGGTGGGTCACGAGTGGGGGTCTGCGTTTCTGCAGTTGGCTCACATTACAGTAGAGCACGTGGTTGCCCAGGCTTCTGCGTAGTCTCTTGATTATTATGCCCAGTGACCATGCAATGTTCCATCAAAGTAAAGGACCAACATTTACTTACCTATTTCTCTGTTACTCCACAAGTAAGTTGCTCTAATTATTCATTCTAACAGATACTATGTCAGATAACTGGCGTTTTTATCTAGCTTCTATCTCCCGTTCAATCATTTCCTTTCGTCTTTCCTTCCAGATACGTTTCTGTACATGGGGAGTCCAGGCAAACAGTTTAGTCACCATGGAACAGTTATCCACAAAAGGCACAGCTAACTCTGAGGTTACCAGCCGTGCTGTGTGCCCGTGGGTGTGTGCACGTCCGTCATTCCCATCCGATCTCACCCTCAGCAGGTGTGAGGTTGAAACTTTTTCTAATTTAGGTCTAAAAAGTTTCTCAGGGTAGCTGGGTGGCTCAGTCGGTTAAGCGTCCGACTTCGGCTCAGGTCATGATCTCACGGTTCATGGGTTCGAGCCCCGGTCGGGCTCTGTGCTGACAGCTCAGAGCCTGGAGCCTGCTTCAGATTCTGTGTCTCCCTCTCTCTCTGTCCCTCCCCTGCTCGTGCTCTGTCTCTCTCTCAAAATTAAATAAACATTTAAAAAAAAACGGTTCTCACCTTTGCTCTTCCATTCATTTCTATTTCAGGTGCTGGTTTATTTCTTTTACTTATTTTGTGTGTAGCTTTTCAAGCATGGCTAGGACTCACTCCCCGGGAGCGTCTTTACGCCCTTCCAAACCCAGGGGAGTGTTCTCGAAGGGCATTGTCAATGCCAATCACACTGGTTGACACACTTCATGTAAACATTCTGTCTTACGTGTCACTCTGTAGTTTCATATATAATTTATTGTCAAGTTAGTTAACAGACATTGTATGCAGTGTGTTCTTGGCTTTGGGGGTCGATTTCCGTGAATCATCACTTATGGATACTCTGTAGTTTAACCTGGTACTTTTTATTTTCATTGATGTTGTAAAACTTTTTTTAATTTTTACTTTTTTAAGTTTATTCATTTATTTTGAGAGAGAGAGAGCGAGAGAGCGAGAGAGCGAGAGAGAGAGAGAGAGAGAGAGAGAGAGAGAGCACGAGCAAGCAAGGGGCAGAGAGAAAGACAAACAGAATCTCACATGGGCTCCATGCCATCAGTGCAGAGCCCGACGTGAGGCCTGAACTCATGAACCATGAGATCATGACCTGAGCTGAGATCCAGAGTCAGGTGTTAACTGGCTGAGCCACCCAGGTGCTCCTCTTGTAAAAAATATTTTAATTGAATTGCTCATCAGTTTGCTTCATGTCTTGTTTAATACTGAAAAAATGCATTATTTTTAGTTCTTCAAAGGCAAGCTATTTCCTGTTTATTTTTCTCTGTGAATACGCTTGTAATAATTAAATAACGTCCTTTATGTGGGGATCGCTGTGCAAATTATGGATGACGCCAGTTTTTCTTCAAATCACGACCACATGATCCCTGTGTTATTTCTATTACAATCCGTCCTTGCCTCTTCGTTTCCCAAGGGTTGGCTGATCATACGCTGGAGCTCGCCCTGCCTGTGCCTTCTATCCATCGTCTTTATTGCTGTTTCTTAACAACTCCGCATGGCTTTTTATTATTGTTACAGCAGCTGGTTGTCTATTTTCTAAAAAAGGCTAAGTATCGATTCATTTTCTTCTATTTGGAATATGCTCTATAGTACCCACACAGGGAAAAGACTCCAGGTTTGGGGACATGAAGCTGATGCAGCTGGGGGCTCTCTGAAGAAAGACAAGACGGAAGTATAAACGTGAGATGTCGGAGCTGCCTGTGTGGGGCCAGCGTGGGGAGCCCAGACCTCAGCCTGCCTCCTGCTGTGAGGGTTCTCGCAGACCCACCTGTCACCGGGCTGAGCGGGCGGGTCTCACGGTGTAGTTACAGAAAGAGAAGCCTGTTTGTAGTTTAGCGACAATGGCATTGTATCTGTAAAATAGAACACAATATTTCCCACTTAATTTGCCTTCTTTTTCTAACCTCCTCACCAGGCTGTACAATGTCGCTCATCCACTCAGCAACGATTCACGAAGTATCTCTTCAGCAATTTCGCAAGGTTTTTAGGATGGTGTCCATTGTAAGTAGTTTATTTTGCTTTCAAATCCTTGAGTCTTTTATAAATGGGACCTTGAATTTCAAAATGGTTTTATTTGCTAATGACTTTGCTAATATTTTCACGGCTAATGACTTGATTTCTTTTCCTGTGTATTTTTTCTTACAGCTGTCTTTCAGAGGCTTATATATTAACCTTTTGGTTTTCGGGTAGTTTGTCTTTTAGATCTTCTCAGGAGTAGAGTCATGTTGTTTTCAACTAATCATATTTAAATTCTAGGTGTGGCTGTTCCCTGTTTAAAACTCCACCATGGGCCCCTGTCACCTTTAATTAAAAAAAAATTTTTTAATGGTTGTAAAAAAGATCACATCAAATTTGTCATCTTAACCGTTTTTAAGTGGACTGTTTATTAGAGTTAAGTGTGTTCACACAGTTGTGGAAAGATCTCTGGAACTCTTTCATCTTGCAAAACCCAAACCCCGTTCCCCAAACATGAGCTCCCCGTTCTCCCAGCATGCCCTGAGGCAATCATTCTACTTCCTGTCTCGTGAATCTGACCGTGCCAGGGAAGTCCCCTCGGTGGTGTTGTGCAGTATTTGTTCTTCTGTGCCTGGCTCGTTTCACTTAGCATCATGCCCTCAAGCGTTATTCGTGTTGAGGTGTGTGGCAGGATTTCCTTCCTTTTGAAGGCTGTGGATTGTCCCCTTGGGTGGGTAGATCACATGTTTATCCATCATCTGCTGACGGATGCTCACGCCTTTGTAGGAATCCCAACTCCCTACAAATCCCTGCACACCGGTCTTGTCTCCTCCAAGGCCTCACCCTGGTTTGCCTCCTCTGACCTGGGGCTCCCTCTCCGCGGCTTTCTTCCTGTCCCTCAGAAGATGCCAAATTTGTCCCTGCCTCAGGGCCTTTTCATATGCTTTCCCCTCTGCCACCAATGTTCTTCCTCAAATCTTTCATTTCAATTGTCACCTCCTCACTGAGGCCTGACTGCTCACTGAGGTAGAGGCCCGACTTGGCCATGTTCCGCCATGCTGCTATTTTAGGCTTTTATTCATGATATGTCTCATGAACCACCTTCCACCTGTCTCTTAAAGCCTGTGCTTCTTGTCTCTGTGCCTCATGAGAAGTGAGCTCCGTGTGGGTGGGGAGCTCATCTAATGGCACCACCGTGTCCCCAGGCCCGGCTAGCCGCTAGCAGGCACTTACTAAATACCTCTCCAGTGAATGTTCTCGCCAGTATTTATTTTTCCTGTGTTACTGCACTGGGAGGAGGGGGGGACTTAAATAAACATAGAAGTCATAGAGATGGTGCTTATCTTTGTTTCATTTTGAGCCGAAGTTGTCTTTCAAATGATCTACCATTATGTAGCACGTGTCACTTTAAATAGTAGTTAAGCATTTTAAGGAAAAGATTCTCTATTTTAAGGTTATTTACTTATTTTAAACTTTAATTTAGAGAGAGAGAAAGAATATGGGGGGGGGTCTGCAGAGAGAGAGGGAGAGAGGGAGAATCCCAAACAGGCTTCACACAGCGCAGTGCCTGGGGCAGGGCTCGAACTCACAAAACCGTGAGATCACGACCGGAGCCCAGATGAAGAGTCAGACGTTCAACCTACTGACGGAGCCACCCGGGCGCCCCGAAGACAAGATTCTTGAAATAGTTCTGTTAGGAATTTATGACGCACTTCAGCATCTGTTTTCGATGTTACTCTTAGTGCATTTATGCAAGGACAGCATGAGCCAAGGACCCTCACTCTAAAGTAATGGCAGTGACTCCATGTGTCACTGTGTTACACAACTTTAATTGCTTAGTGTAAGAGGACTCACCTGGCATTAAATGACTCTCTAAAGTTATTTTGATATTGATTGGAACAATTAAACTCAACAGCATCTCCGAAAATGCGGTTGCGTAAAGATGGAAGTATTTGGAAATGCTGAACTAGGACATTTCACGTGCCCGGCCTTTTGGTTTACGGCCCTGTGCTCAGAGCCCTTCACAGCTGACAGCACAGTTAGAGGATCTCAGCGATGTCTTTCCCACACGCACGTCAGCAGAACAAGACGTCTGGCCTTGGAACCCTCACCTTCTGTGACAAATCACGGGGCTGAGCTCCGCATGCGGGGTGCCTCGGAGTGTCCTTTCTGAAATCCTGCCTGTGCAGGAGATGCGGGATGCTGTGTGGAGCTGAGTCCGCCTCTGAAGTCAGTTCAGCCCAGGGCTGGCGTCTTGCCCGCTCGAGGACCCTGGGGGTGGGGAGGGCCCTGGGGGACGGGGGGGGCGGCGGCGGATTGCAGAACATCTTGTGCCTCCATCTTGCCTTCTGTGTCATGTGAATACAAGACTTGGTTCTCAGGGGCATTGAAGGATCAGAATTTAGAGACGATGCCCAAACCAGAGCAGGTGCTCAAGAGGCAAGAACTATTATTAATATCTCTTGAGCCTTGCTGTCACTCCTCCTGTGTTTACTCAGTTAATTACTCAAGTGTGCCCACACCCGTGTCTCTGTGCCTCTGTCTCTCTCACTTTTTCTCTCTTCCCTTGTGTTGCCAGCCACACAGTTTTTTTTTTTTTTTCATTCTGATACTATCTGTGATTATTTGGAATCTATACTGAAGCTATTGTTTCAAAACATCAGACTGACTCACGGGATGAATTTCAGGTTGAGTCTTATAACAAAGAGATAGTTGACTCTGAAATTATTCTGAAACATGCAGAAGAAGGAACATGGAATGCCAAGTTTTGGGGCCAAAATGGAAGTTTCATGTTCGTCAATGAAACTAGATTCCGTGGCTCTACAGGCGAACTGAACGTGTGCAGAGAAGCCTCAGTTACATTTCAAAGAAAAGACCCTTAACAAGAAAAGCCAGGGTAAGTGAGGAGACACCCCAGCAGAGCCCTCTCCGGTGACAGCTGGGGCGCTCAGCGATGGGAATCCACTCTCGGTGACAGGCCTGTGGGATGTCCTGCTCAAGCCCCATCTGCGTGGGCTGCGGCCTCAACACCAGACATTTACTTCCTCTCAGTCCTGGAGGCTGGAAGTCCGAGACCAAGGTGTCCTCAGGGTGGTCTCTCATGAAGTCTCTCTCCTTGGTGAGGAGATGGCTCCTTCGCCTCCTTCTCCTCATGCTTGCCCGTGTCCTAACCTCTTCTTGTAAGGACATTGTCATACGGGATAAGGGCCCACTCCAATGATTGCATTTCACCTTGATTACCTCTTTAAAGACCCCGCCTCCAAAATAGACTCACATTCTGAGCTCCCCGGGGGTTAGGGCTCCAGCATGTGAACTTGGGAGGAACCTAATCCTTCATGTACAGGTGGGTTTCCTTATCTGTTTTGGTCCTCCGTGGCTTGTTTGGTTCTTTCTTCTTCTCTAACCTACCAAGTGGCCTCCGCCTTCAGGATGTGTCATTCAAACAGGCCATCACCAGAAACTAGAGTGGGGTGCTTCAGCGTTTGGCCAACTTTAAACAACCAGGGAGTGAAGTCTGGCATTCTGAAATCCTTTCTTTTCCCCAGCAGTCACTTCTCTAGGTATTTTGCTATAACCTGGATTTGTTTATTCTTTAAGTGGGCTAATTCCAAAATTGAGACAATGCTTCTATATTTTGTAATACTTTATGGTTTATGAACACATTTCAAATATATATGCTTTTGGGGTGCCTGGGTGGCTCAGTTGGTTGAGCGTCTGACTGTTGATTTTGACTCAAGTCATGATCCAGGGTCATGAGATGGAGCCACACGTCAGGCTCTGCACTGAGTGTGGAGCCCGTTGAGTTTCTCTCCCTCCCTCTTACTTTTTCCACTGCTTGTATACTCTCTCTCTCTCCCTCTCCCTCTAAAACTTTTTAAAAAAATGTATGTTTTGGCTCTGATAAATAAGGGAACCTCTGTCATCTCTATATGAATTTATTTCAGTTTTTTTAAATTAATAGTTTATTGCCAAGTTGGTTTCCATACAACACCCAGTGCTCTTCCCCACAAGTGCCCTCCTCCATGACCATCACACCCCAGCCCCTTTCCCCCTCCCTCTTCAGCCCTCAGTTTGTTTTCAGTATTCAAGAATCTCTCATGATTTGCCTCCCTCCCTCTCCCTAACTTTCTTTTCCCTCACTTCCCCTTCCCACGATTCCTTGTTAGGTTTCTCCTGTTAGACCTATGAGTGCAAACATATGGTATCTGTCCTTCTCTGCCTGACTTATTTCACTTAGCGTGACACCCTCGAGGTCCATCCACCTTGCTACAAATGGCCAGATTTCATTCTTTCTCATTGCCATGTAGTACTCCATTGTATAGATAAACCACATCTTCTTGATCCACTCATCAGCTGATGGACATTTAGGCTCTTCCCATGATTTGGCTATTGTAGAAAGTGCCGCTATGAACATTAGGGTACATGTGCTCCTATGCATCAGCACTTCTGTATCCCTTGGGTAAATCCCTAGCAGTGCTATTGCTGGGTTGTAGAGGAGTTCTATCGACAGTTTTTTGAGGAACCTCCACACTGTTTTCCAGAGCGGCTGCACCAGTTTACATTCCCACCAACCGTGTAGGAGGGTGCCCGCCTCTCCACACCCTCGCCAGCATCTATAGTCTCTTGATTTGTTCATTCTAGCCACTCTGACTGGCGTGAGGTGGTATCTCAGTGTGGGTTTGATTTGTATTTCCCTGACGATGAGTGACACTGAGCATCATTTCATGTGTCTGTTGGCCATCTGGATGTCCTCTCTGGAGAAGTGTCCCTTCCTGTCTTCTGCCCATTTCTTCACTGGATCACTCGTTTTTTGAAACAAAGCCATGATAATGTAGAGAAAGTTTTTAAAAATATTTCACATAAAGTCAGATTATTTTTAGCAGGTAGCCCAATTTAACTGTTTTCTAAATTAAGCTAAGAAAGGAAAATGTTGGAAAACAAAATATATATGCCCTTAAATGACTAAAGATATTATACACATTCACAGACAATCCACATCTACACTGAAAACTCAGGTCAATATGAAAAACTGAGCAAAGAAAAATAATAGAAAGTCAGAGGTAAAATTGTCCAATGTAGCTAGAGACTCCCAGAGATGGACTTTGATTTTGGGGAAATCAGAACGTATCACCCACTGAGAGGGGAGCTGGAAGTGATCAATAAAAATAAATGAGCTATTTAAAGTAAATTAAGATTCTCTATTCTATTCCATTGGTCTATGTGTCTCTTTTTGTGCCAATACCATACTGTCTTGATGATGACAGCTTTGTAGTAGAGGCCAAAGTCTGGGATTGTGATGCCTCCCGTTTTGGTTTTCTTCTTCAATATAACTTTGGCTAAACGGGGTCTTTTGTGGTTCCATATGAATTTGAGGATAGTTTGTTCTAGTTTTGAGAAGAATATTGGTGCAATTTTGATGGAGATTGCATTGAATGTGTAGATTGCTTTGGGTAGTAATGACATTTTCACAATGTTTATTCTTCCGATCCATGAACAGGGAATATTTTTCCATTTCTTGGTGTCTTCTTCGATCTCTTTCATAAGTTTTCTATAGTTTTCATCATATAGGTCTTTTACATCCTTGGTTAGGTTTATTCCTAGGTATTTGATGGTTTTTCGT
>NC_043702.1:3435995-3443801 GCF_006229205.1 Suricata suricatta
GGAAGGGGGAGGGGGGAAAAGAGGTGGTGGTGATGGTGGAGGGCACTTAAGGGGAAGAGCACTGGGTGTTGTATGGAAAACAATTCGACAATAAAATATTATGGAGAAAAAAAATAAAGTAAATTAAAAATACTATGAACATCTCTGTGCCCACAAATGTGATAACTTCTCAGATAGAAGAAATGGACCAATTCCTGGAAAGGCACAATTTACCAAAACTCACATCATCTGAATAGACCTTTATCTAGTGAAGAAGTTGGACCAATAATTAACCTTCCAAGAAAAGAAAATGCCAGGCTTTGATAGACTCACTGGTGAATTCTACCAAATATTTAGGGAAGGGATTATACCAATTCTCTACAATCTTATTCAGAAGACAGAAACAGAGAGAATATTTTCTAACTCATTTCCTGAGACTGGAATTATCTTAGTACAAAGACAAAGATGTTACAAGAAAAGAAAACTAGAGAACAATATCTCTCCTGAACACAGATGCAAAAACCCTCAATGAAATATTAGCAAATCAAATCTAATGGTTTATAAAAGGAATTAGAAGCCATGACCAGGTGGGAATAATTCCCGATGTGCAAGGCTGGTTCAACTTTCAAAAATCAATTAATGGAAGCCACTCACTGGATCATTTGTCAGCATGCTGTGGAGACCCAGTCGTGGAGGTTACTTCTGTGACATACCAGGTGTCCAGTTCAGAGTGGCATTGAGTGGCACCTTGGCGTGGGGATGCTGGTGTATTGTGCCTTTTACCTAGAGAGGCTAAACACTTAATACACTTTAAAGATCCTGATAGGTCTTACCAAGAAAGCAAGCAAATCCTGATGAATTCATTTAAGTCCGTGTATTGTTCAAGAGGCAGAGCTCTCTTTCTAGGGTCATATTCATAAGGCTTAGCATAAGCCTTTGATTGGTATTATCTTGTTTAATCCCTCACATTACCCTACAGAATGTGCAACCACTGGGGCTCCTGGGTGGCTCAGTCGGCTGAGCATCTGACTCTTGATTTTGGCTCAGGTTGTGATCTCATTGTTTGTGAGATCGAGCCCCACATCAAGGCTCTGGGCTGAGAGCTTGAAGCCTGCTTGGGACTCTCTCTCCCCCCTTCTCTCTCTGTCTCTCTCTCTCTCTGCTTCTCCTGCTCTCTCTCTATCTCTCAAAATAATTAAAATAAACTTTAAAGACAAAAATTCCAACCGGTAGTACCCATGCTTTACACATGGTGACACAGAACCTACGAGAGATGAAATGAATCAACTCAATGAAGCCATGGTAGGAACTGGACCTGAATCTCAGTAGTCCGACCCAGAGGCCACACCCTGCGCGTTCCTGCACAGTGACACTCGTGGGCTCTTGGGAGAGAGTCCCAGTTCACGCGGGGGCCCGTCCATCCCAAGAACAGAGGGGGATAAGTTGGGCTTCCGGAGCTTGACAACAGTAGTTTTTAGGATCACCCAGCCATGCCTCCACCTCTGGTCGGGACTCACTAATGAGCCAGCGGCAGAAACTTTATTTTCCAAGTAGACTCCTCAGCTTTCCCCTGAGGAGGAGCCAGCTCTGCTGAGCTGCTGCTGGGAGTGCAGTTCTCCTCCGACGGGCAGCCCAGGGTCCTTGAGGACAGCACTAGGCAGCCCAGGCTGGGTCACCACGAGGGGTGCCGTCCTGCACAGTGTAGGGTGTGTGGCATCTCTGGACTCCACTCACAAGGGCTTGGCAGCACTCTGACCCCCACTGTATCAACCATAGTGTCTCCAGACACAGCCACATGTCCCCAGGGTCACGGTGGCCTGGGAGAACCATCGGGTGACAGCGCAGTGTTACACAACAGCGGGCCATGTGCACGTCTGGTGAGCGCAGACCAGAACCACTCCAGCCTCACGTGAACGGATAAACTTCGCGGTCCAAAATGTCACGTGAGGCTGAAGCTTAGTGGCTGTCCCCAGGGCACCTGTACCGCTCAGCACTCCGGGAGAAAACAGATGGCCCGCTAGATCTGGTGGCGGCGGTGAGCTTGAGGATGTCACCACAGCCACGGCGGGGACTCGGGGATGGGGAGCTCCCGGGGCCGGGCAGCGGCTGGGAGCTCGATCACCCTCACGCCTCAAGGAGCAGAAAAGGAAGCAGTTTCCTGGACGTGGGGTATTGTGTGGAGAGGCTGCCGAGCCACGCCGTGGCCTTAGGACAGGGGGCCAGGCCTCCAGCAGCCACTGATGTGGGGAGTCAGGGACATGCCGTCCCCCTCCTTCCGGTCTCCTGATGTCCTTCCATCGGCCAGGCCAGCAGGAAGCCAAAGCCTGTGAATGCAGTCCCCGCTGGGTTTCTTTCTAGATTCTCTGACAAGCCAGTGTCATTAATTACATAATTGTTCTTTTCCCAGAATGGAGAGATTATTTATGTATTGAATTCTCACATATGATAATCTTAGTTTTATTTATTCTGGGTGCAGGTTTTAAAAATGGGTTGCTCATTATTGCAAACCATTTGCTTTTTGGTAGGGTTTAATATCCAATGGAGCCAGCAAAGCCAGTTTTTCTGGCCAGCCTATTGTTTTCCCGTGATGTGCCTCCCCTGACTAACAGTCAAACGCCCTCTGATCGCCTTGAGCAGGCTTGGCCCTTGCGAGGAATGTAGGACATTTTAATGCTTGGCAAGATTTGCTCCACCGTGCTTTCCTTTTCGTTGAAAGCAAACATTTTCTTTAAAAGCGCCCCTCTGCGTGCTGGTTGGCATGACTTATTCCGCCCTGAATGTAAACCCCATTAGTCCTCCTCTTTTCAGACCGGAATTTCCGACAGTAGCCACGGCTTTGGTCTTCCATTACGCCCCTACGTCGCGTCTGAGCCTCGCGGCTTTATTGCAAACCGATGTTTTGCCCAGACACACGCCACTTGCTTGGTGCAAAATGTTTTGTTTTTAATGAGGAAACTTTAGGCTTTAATATCTGCAAGGAAAAGTAAGATTTTCGTATCTGACGTCACTCCTAATCCTTTGGGAGGCTCAAAACGCACAACATCTGGGTACAATAAACAATAATAAGGCCTAATAATGTTTTCATTGCTCAGCAGCCTCTTAATAACCTGTCTGCAGATTTTCCAAATGCCCTACACAAACAGTAACAGTGAAATTCCAAAACCACAGGCATCATTAGCTGGTATATCCTGAGAATTACCGTGCTGAGCAAAACAGGGACATTCACATGCGGTAGAGAGTTCCTGGCCGGAGGAGCATCTATCACAGCCCATGGGGAAATGCTTAATGAGTTTCATGAAAACAAAGCTTCCAGACTCCGGAAGTTTCCATTTGTGCTGCACCTTGAAGCAGGCACTGAGGACTGAAAAGCCGTAATGATTAAGCTCCAATAGGAGCCAGCAGAACGATGCAAAAAAGCTTCAACATTCAGTCTGGCTAGCTTTTTTTTTTTTTTAACTTTAAATCCATTTGGGTTTTGCACGGCTCTTACATGTGTTGTATCACTTTTACAAGAGTCTCACCGATGCGGCGGTCAGACAAGACCATAATTTATTGGGTAAGTCGACCACCACAAAAATATATTTCCAGAAAAGGGCAGAGTGACTTTACCTCTCTCTCCCCCGTTGGCTGAGCAATCCCGTGTCCTCGGCGCGGGCGGGAGAAACAAGCGCTGATGAATTAGGTGTTGCGAACTCACTTTGGCCGCGTGAGGATGGAGGACCTGTTGGCATGCCTTCCCCTAATCGCCTGTCATTTTCTTTCTCTCCTCGGGAGTGTCAGGAAGCTGTCCGGAAAAATAATTGCTTCACGTGGTGGGCGGGTCAAGACCTTTTGGATGAAAGAATAAAATATCACATTTTACTGTCTGTCTTGCAGACACTCGTACTGTGTTCCTTCGCACAACTCCACTGCACAAACAAGTGGCATGTGTGGGTCGGCCTGGGTACTACCTCCCCAAGCGGTGAGTGTGACAGGGAGCACAAAGGACAAATACGTGTTCTCTTTCTGGAAGACGTCGCTAACTGAAAATGCCAATTATTCAGGGGGAGGGAAAACTGCCCAAACCACGGCCTGTTATTTCTGAGAGGGTATATGCAGAAGGCCTGAAATCTCAAGGGGGTTTTCCTGACGGTGAGCTGTGGATTTCCAAATCAAGGCCCCAGCCCCACTTTGGACCTAGCATCGGGGTTCTCCGATTACGGGATGCGGGCACATTCCCCAAACCGATCAGAGAACAGGTGCCCAGGCTGAAAGGCGCTGTGCTCACGCAAGGGGGTCCAAGGGCCCCAAGAACTGCAGCCCCAAGAGGCGTCCACACAGTTGGAGAAGCAGGTGGAGAGGTGCGGGGTCCTGCTGTCCCCTGCCCCACACTGCTCCTGCAGAGCTGCTTCCCAGAAGGCTACTTGTGCCCCGAGCCCAGGCTTGACGGCCAGGGTGGGAGGGGAGAGGCAGGCGGGGAGGGGTCTCAGCAACACTGAGGGGTTCCCTGGGGGCCTGCTCTCATGCACAGACACAGCTGGTGAAAGTGGGCTCTTTGGGAGAGCCACGCCCTGGCATCCTGGGGGCCCTGACCACTAGCAGGTACGGCCCCCAAGAGGCTCTGCTCCGGAGTTGCCTCCCCACCTGGGCCTGTGCGCCCGTAGCATCAGCACTGGGAAGACATACCTTCTCTCTGTCCCTGCTGTCTGGGGCCACAAGGAAAAAGTAAAGCTGTTTGCATTTTGGACTTTAAAAAGAGAAACATATAACTAGGCATCTGCTTGTGAAGATTTCCAATTCCAGAAACGCAGAAGATTTCCAATTTCAGAAGGTTCCAGAACAAAGCAGAACAGGCCAATGTGCAGACTTCTTGGCATGAAACAGTGGTGTGAGCAGAGCATCAGCCTCTGAGTTTTGGTGGGAAGGACGTGACACCAGCATCCGGTGTTGCCGAGTTCTGTCCCCTCCTGTGGCCACATCCTGACGTTCCAGGAAGGGCCCTGACGACTCGCGGCAAAAGTTGCCGCAAGAGATCTCCTGAAAACTGAACAGTGAGCGGAATGTGGAAGCAGCAGCAGTGAAAATATGGTATAAAATAAACTGCACGAAACGTATAGAGCTAATGAGTAAGTGACCATCGCTAACAAGATCATACGACTTCATGCAAAAGTAAAGGAAAAAATACTATAAAGAAGTGACCTGTTATATAAAAATCACACAATGATGATAATTTGCATTTCAAATTTCCAATGACTTCAGCAAAATCTTGGAAGGGAGGTTGGACAGAAGGAAAAAATTATTAACATACTACATGTTAAATCTTTTAGTCCATGTGGAGGAGTTAGGAGATGCTGCTTATAAATGTTTATGGAAAAATTGTATTATCATAATGACATATTTAGGCATTACTGTTGTACTTAGAAACTTAAGCATTACTCTTTTTAGAGGTAAGCAGAAAAAATTTTTAAATAGTAACAAGAAAGGAGAGCAAACATTGCAAATGCAATATGGCAAAAAATGGGGAAGGAAATAAACTGGAAACATGAAGGAAACATAAAAACTAGAAATCATAAATGAAGATGACAGACTGAAGACCAAGGAAGCAGTTAACACAGCAAAATAAATGTGTTAAACTATCGTATTAAAGGACAAACTCTCAGGCTGTATAAAAACAAATGCAAACATGTAACTCCCTTCAAACAATCTCCTTAAAACATAATCATCTTAACAGAGAAGGCAGATTTTTGGGAAAAGCAGTTCCCAAAAAGGAAAAGAAAAAGGAGGGAAAACTAACAAGAAAACATTGATCCATCCATCTATCCAACCTTTATTCAGTCACCCAACCCATGTCTCCTGAATGTCTGCCAGATGTGAGGTTGGTTATGGCCCATGCGGTGGAGAAAGACACTGTGTCAGCTCTCGGGAAAGTGACATTCTGAAAGAGGGACCCAGACATGGCTAAAGTGCTTCTCGCTTTCGGTGAAGGAAAAAAAAAGAGCACACTGGTTCCCTGCCCCCCAGAGAAGACACCAGTTAGAAGTAGTCAGAGTCATTAGATAATGGCTCATATATGTCTATATATTTCATATGGGAAAAAAAATCAGATCAGATAACTAATACGCTCATGCACTTAAAATGGAACCCATTCTGTGCACATTTTGGTTCTTTTTCTTTTTCCTAGTTCTTAATACTAACTTTTTTTTGTGGAAGGGGCCACCTCCCAAGGTGGACACTGGGCATCCCACACACCAGAGCCTGACTCTCCATCATTCCCTTCAGTGGGTGAAGTCTGGACGTGGTTGTGAACTTTTCTTACAGCAGAAGAGGATAAAGAGATCAGTGAAAGTAAGGATTCAAGAACTCCACCTGCACCGAATAGGGAATTGAATTCTTGCATGCTCCAGAGTGGGGAGGAAGCATGAAATTGCTTTAGACTATTTTTACAACTGGGCAACCATCATGCAAGGTCTGAGATTTTCCCTAGTTCATGAAAGGTTTTTAATAATTCTGCATATTTTTTTTGGAATCACTCAGGGTAAGTGTGAGATGATCCAAACTTTTTATGTGACCTCCATCTGTCTGAGGGACTCACACCTATTCCTGTTGGGGCCTGTCTAGGTTGGGGTCCCCTAGAAGCAGACCCCAAGATGAAGATGTGAATGCAGGTTGTAAGCTTTGGAGGTGATTCTGAAAAGCAAGAGCAAATGAGTTGGGAAAGGTGTCAGGGAATGGTAGGAGACCAGGTGCCCTCATGAGCAGACTGCTCCTCTGGGCATCTGGGGCTCATTCCCACTTTGAACTTTGTGAGACTGCAGAGAACATGGTTCCAAGTTGTCCCTCCAGAAGGGTACGAAGCTGGACAACTTACCCACCCACTCCCTTCCATCGTGGCTAGGGGCTGCTCTGAGCTTTGACTCTCCAGACTGTTTAGCCAAGCCCAATTCTGTAGCCACAAAGAGCCCTCTAGCACAGGGTCACAGGGACTTGCAGCAAGAAGCCATGGGCACACCCATGAGTGGAAGGTACCGAGGTGACAATGATGGACTCTAACACCATCTAATAAAGGTTTGTATGTCACTCTCCTTGACTGCTTTTTTGTTTTCATTTCTTTGTTAAGTTGGTGCCTTGTGTCTTATTCTGATAAACCACTGTGGTCTACCTCTGTATCCTCCCTCCTTCCTGTCTGCAGATGTTTACTGAGCCCCCATTCATTTTAGGTCTTGGCAATGATGGATGACTGCACATTCGTGGGCACAGACCCTTCATGATGCTGTGTATGAGCATAAAACACTGCGGACCTTCAATTGTCTTCTAGATCAGAAGTTGGAAGAAGGGATCATCCATGTATCTGCCCATCCACCCATCCATCCATCCATCTACCCATCCACCCATCCACCCATCCATCAATCACCCACCCATCCACCCATCCATCCATCCATCCATCCATCTACCCATCCATCCATCCATCCACCCACCCATCCACCCATCCATCAATCACCCACCTATCCACCCACCCATCCATCCATCCATCTACCCATCCATCCATCCATCCACCCATCCATCCACCCATCCACCCATCTAGCCATCCATCCATCCACCCACCCATCCATCCACCCACCCATCCATCTACCCATCCACCCATCCATCCATCCATCTACCCATCCATCCATCCATCCACCCATCCACCCATCCATCGATCCACCCACCTATCCATCCACCCACCCATCCATCTACCCATCCACCCATCCATTCATCCATCTACCCATCCATCCATCCATCCACCCATCCACCCACCCATCCATCTACCCATCCACCCATCCACCCATCCACCCATCCATTCATCCATCT
>NC_043702.1:3443901-3557469 GCF_006229205.1 Suricata suricatta
CCATCCACCCATCCATCCATCCATCCACCCATCCATCCACCCATCCATCCATCCACCCACCCATCCATCTACCCATCCATCCATCCACCCACCCATCCATCCATCCATCAATCACCCACCCATCCACCCATCCACCCATCTATCCATCCACCCACCCATCCATCCACCCATCCATCCACCCATCCACCCATCCACCCACCCATCCATCCATCCATCCATCCACTCATCCACCCATCCACCCATCCATCAATCACCCACCCATCCACCCACCCATCCATCCATCCATCCACCCATCCATCCACCCATCCACCCATCCACCCACCCATCCATCTATCCACTCATCCACCCATCCATTCACCCATCTATCCATCCATCCATCCATCCATCCATCCATCCATCCATCCATCCATCCATCTGTCCTTCCATCTACCTACCCATGTATTTATTCAAAAAACATTCATTGATGGCTTGATGTGTGTTGGGCAGTGCTGGGCAGTAGAGATATAGCAGTGAACAAAATGGTAGCAATTCTGCCATCAGAAATGCTGCTTCCTTATGAAGGGGACAGACAAACACAAGACAGATAAGTAAGTTATGTAGTATGTCAAAGCCAGTGCTATGGAAGCCTTAAAGTGGGGGAGAGGGACTGGGAATGTGAAGGGGCGGCTGACATTTTAACAAGGATGGTTGGGAGCCCTTCCTCAGAGAAGGTGACATCTTTCTTACAAGGAGAGAGGAAGTTGGCCATGGCGGTGCCCACAGAGTGCAGAATTCCTGGCAGAGGGACTTCAGCAGCAAGGTCTGGAGCCATGCTGCCCTGGCAGATTCTAGAAACAGAAGGGCAGTGCAGCTGGGCCACAGCAGGCTAGAGGGAAAAGAGGTGCTGGATCAAGAAGGCACCGAGGCCACTGGTTGAGATGAAAATGCCCGAGAGGACTTGGAGCTATGTTGGGTGCTCCCACCTGGGTTTTAACAAGATCGGTCCAGCTGTTGGTGTAGAATAAACAAAAAGGAGTGACGTGGACCTAGGGAGCCTGGGTAGGAGGAAGCGCAATAGTCTAAGTGAAAGACACCCAGCATAGGACAGGGCTGCAGATCATAGGCTGTGCCTGCACAACATTAGGGGGCACCATTGCAGCAAACATTGTTAGAGCAGCGTCATGAGATCCTTCTGCTTTGGCTGGGGAGTTAGCAGCCGATGGGGTGAAAAGTGCTGGGGTTCTGGATCAGTTTGAAAGCTAAGGCCAACAGGACTCACCAACAAGGGCCCTTTCACGTTGGAAATGGAATCATCTTTTATTGTTTTCCTCAGAGGGTTCCTTTCCAGAGACCAGGCACAGGGTGGAACTTTCACTTCAATTCTCAAGAACCAGCAGCATGGCACCGAGTGCTCTCCCAGTTCTGTCGGAGGTCATCAATCTCCCCAGAGCCTGGGGAAGACAGAGTGGAAAGTGAGCCCAGATACATCTTTGGAGACAAGGTGCCTATAAATAGAATGTCATATATGGCCGGTGACATTGTAGGAATTTGTAAGTGTTTTCTGAAGGGAAAAATATTTTGTCTTTGATGGATTTTCTGTTTTACAGACATAATTAATCACAACGTCTTAACAAATCAATTTCTCTAATAGCAAAAATAATCTATGTTTTGCCAACTGGAAACACCACTTTTATTTAAAAAACACTCTCTCTCCGTTGATTGTACTTCTTGGCGCCAGAAGCGAGAATTCTGTCCATGTGCACAGATTATAATGATTCACTGAGGAAATATGGAGTTCTTAGACCAGTGGAGAGCATTCAAATGCTTTTGCTTTACCAAATGGATTCTCATTCAGAAGTGGATTTGACAAATAAACAGTAAAATGTCCAAGAACAATTGTTTACCAAATTTCTGAGCAACAAATACAAGTTTCTACAGAATGTTACGCAATGATCTGGAATCCAATACTTTTTAGAACATGGTAGGTGTTTACTTAGTCTCCTGGCTCTGTCCCCACTGGAGGAGTCCCTCCCCCCACCCCCAATACCACGAGGACACCGGCTCTGGTCTCTTCCAGCACATCCCGAGGCGGGCTGAGCCTGTGGTTTCCTATTTGAGCAATACTCCTTGGAACATTCCTCTGTTAATCGGAAATCCCTCCTTCTGTAATTTCCGCATTGGCCCTAGGTCTGCCTCCTGGAACTACAGAGAATTCGCACGGTTCTTTTTTCAAAGAGATGAGGATGGCGACCAAGACACTTGTGACATTTCACTTTTCTCCACCCCGGCTTTCCTGGTGCCTTCGTCTGCCGCCATCATCCACTACTAAGACTGTCTTCTCAACGAAGCCATTTCATGGAGGCATATCCATCCAAGGTCCCTCATTCCTACGGAGACTCACCCTGATCTTTCCACATCCATCCCTGTGTTTCTGGAGGGAACCACTTCCAGCCACATGCCTCGCATGCCTCATTCTTGCCGTTGGCTCCAGAAGGGGAGTCACTTTGGGGAAAAAGTTCCACTTCTTTGAAAACAACCAGGGAGCTCACACTTGGCTCACCTCGGCTCAGATGGTCAGGCTCTGTTGGAAGAGAAAACCCAGCATCCTGAATCCACCAGGGTCTGGAAGAAATCTCTCAAGAGAGAATGGCTTGATTTTAAAATTTTAACTGCCTCTGTCATTCCCTGCCAGGCTGAGCCTTGTACAAATGTGCTTTTAATTAAGCAAGAGCTTTGCTTACCATCCTCCTGCTCTGTTCAGTTTCCAGCAACTGGGCCAAATAGTCTCCGTCAACGTCTTCCACTAACATGAGGGCTGCTGGTGCACAGGGGGCCTTGGCAGGAGCTGGTGCTGCCCTCCTCATGTTGCTGGTCATGGCAGCCTGGCTGCTGGCCCGCGTCTTGGCTGTGGGGTGAGGGATGGCATGCTGCCATGGGCATGGACATGTCGTGCGTGTCTGAGTCCAACCTGGGTGAACATGGAAGACGGGCCTCTGGGGTGAAGCGCGGTCAGCAGAGAAGCCCGCGCTCCTCGCTCCAAAGGACACAGCTGCAGAGTGTTTTCATTGTGAGGACTGTCGCTGCCCTGGAGTCCAAGCTTGGAGCAATGTGTATCTTCTCCAAAATTAAAAATAAGAAAGATAAAAGAAGTACAAATGAGGTGAGGGAAAGTGCCCTCGTGCGCCCAGCCTGCTGTGCGAAGCCAGAGGAAACACCAGAATCATCTAGAACGAATTGTTCAAATTATCGTGGCAAGTGCTTTCTTGCCACACCGCGCTGGCTGACATTTCTCCATTATAATAAAAGTTCCAGCATTTTCCAAGGGGTGTCAGTTTAAGGACATGATTTCAAGGAAGCACGCAGGTGCACTCAGCCTCCCTTCGGCAAGGCCTGACGCCTGCTTTCTTTAAGGGTAAATATTGACTCTAACAGTGGGTGAAAATCCCTCTCTTCCCATTGCTGTGAACGCCCCCCTCCCCTACCACAGACAAACACGTTCTGTGAGCAGGAATCACGGGACAGGGTTTCCAGTTCAGACACCACCAAGCCTGAATCTGCCACCACATGAGGCTCTCAGGCAGGGTTGGCACAGGGGTCCATGACACTTGTCCCCTTTGCATTAAGGAGGCTGGCCTTCTAGATCAGCCGCTGGGGTCCAAGGGCTCAGCTGCTTGCTTGGGTCCCAAACGCTCTCTGTGTCTGGGATTTCAGGAAAAGACCATGGCCTCCTTGTGTCCCTGGCCTAAGCCCGTGGGTCTGAGTTTGCTTCAGGAGTGAATTTCTCTCCACTGATCACCCGAAATAGAAATTTAAGCGCCTCCTGGCAGAAGGTTGACCCTCTTCGTCACGCCGGGATGAACACTCTGGTGTACATAGGGACCCGGGCTGTGGAACATCAGCTCAGCCAGGCCTGTTACATAGCGTGTTTGTCCTGATGACAGACTCACGGACAAGGGCACTCAAGGCCCCTCAGCGAGCGGACATCTAAGCTGCACTCAGGCTCCTGGGACTGGAGGGCCCTGAGTCCCTCTTCTGTGGCCTTCCAGGATCCTTCAGACCTGTTGGTGGAGGGGGCTCTGACCTGGGCAGGAAGAGAGGGCTGCCATCCCTGGGAGTGGGGCAGGGGGAGGGGAGGGGAAGCGAAGGCTCAGGAACTGCCCCTGTTTGGGGTCCCTCTATTCTGAGCTCCATGGGGTGGGAGGGCAATCCCTGCCCGCTGTCGGTGCCTTGCTGGTACCCCGCGCCCCTGACTCCCCGGTGCTGAGGCGGTGGCAGGCCCTACCCCCACCCGCCCAGGAGCCCCTTGGCAGGTCTGTGGGTTATCCCTCCAGGGGCCCCAGCGATGGTCGCCAGAGCGACCTGTTGGGGAGAATGCGGTTTTCCAGAGCGAAATACCATCAGAGCCCCATCATCCAGCCAGTGATCTCAGACGTTACCCCCTAACAGAGGGGCGGCGGCATCGGGAACTGGAGCCCCGGACTCTGATCTTCCAGAAGAATTCCTCAGACCCCACGTGAGCCCATCTTCTCCACAGGGCAGGCAGCTACCTCCAGATTCCTGCTGGATCTCAGCTCCAGAATGAAGAAACCGGAAGGGGGTTGCCTGACTTTGGTCGCCTCATCTGTAGCCGTGGGAGCCCCTTCTCCAGCCGCCCCTACTGCGGGCGCGGCCCCAGGGACCGGTCAACGAGGGTGCATCTGTAGAGTGACCAGTCACCCGGTTCACCTCCAGCAAGCAGCGCCTCTCTGCCGGGAGGGCCTGCCACATGCCCCCATGCGTTCCCAGGGCATCGCTAACGGACACTGGCAAACACCTAGGGTGCCCCCCACCGTTCTCCATGATACAAATGGGCTCTGCTGATCTGGTGCCCGGACCAAGCTACCACGGAATAGGTGTTTGCAAATCAATGAACAGTTGGTTGGATGGCTGCTAAACAGTTCCTGTAGAGGGAAGTGAAGGGTTTCTTCAAAGAAATCCTCGCTCTTGGGACCACCGGAGTAGCCTGATATGAAATACATGGAACAAAGCCCGAGTGCATCAGAGGAAGGCAGATCATAGAGACTCTTAAATACAGAGAACAAACTGAGGGCTGGCGGAGGAGAGGTGGGGGGTGTTAATGGATGATGGGGGGCGCTGGGTTGTTCAGTTAAGTGTCCGACTCTTGTTTTCAGCTCAGGTCATGATCTCATGATTCGTGAGTTTGAGCCCTGCATCGGGCTCCATGCTGGCAATGTGGAACCTGCTTGAGATTCTCTCTCTCCCTCTCTCTCTGTTCCTCCCCTACTTGCACTGTCTCTGTGTCTCTCAAAATAAACAAATAAACTTAAAAAATAAAAAAAAAAGAAAAAAGAAATGAGGGATGGGAATTAAGGAGGGCCCTTGTTGGGACGAACAGTGCGTGTCATACGTAGGAGACGAATCGCTGGGCTCTTTCTACTCCTGAAGTCAAGACTACACTGTATATTAACTCACTTGAATTTAATAAATAAACAATAAATAAATGAATAAATAAAATGGTGTAATTTCAGAGTTTGGAAGCGTTTTTCCACAGGAAAGACTGGGCAAGAAGAGGGAGAAAGAGAGAGAAGACACCAGGGCCACACGGGCAGTTCCAGCAAGGGAGCGGGCTGGGCTCCGGGCTGAGGACGAGGACTACTGACCAGTCCATAGTTAGGGCCCCAGGTGATCTAACGCACAGTGCTGGTCACAGTACAAGACACCGGCTGGAGAGGGAAACGCCGGATGGCCTGTCACCTACGCATCGTTCCGGAGTGGTCTGAATAATTTCACAAGAAATCACCCACCCGACTAGCGGGCTTCCTCAGCTAAGGCGACGTACCTGTCCCAATGTCACCTCACTGCGTGGGCCTCCTCAAAACCAGAAATCAGTAGAAGGAGGGGGGCCAGACGAGGGAGGGCAGCGTTGCCTGGACTTGCTCACGTGACCTGCAGAGACCAGACGTCCTCAGGACGGGCTTGACAAGGGCGTGTCCCCCGGCTGCTCCGGTCCTCACGGGAAAACTGACCTATGGAAGCACAAGTTGGGTTTTTCTGCCTTTTTACTTTATCAATTCCCTAGAATAAGTCCCCAAAGCATTTGTTTTCCATTTTTAAGCTGTTACAAGAAAAATAGAGTGAGAACGGATGCCCCCGCAAGTGTCCCTCATCGGACTCTACTCAGTCGCCCCTTTGTCACATGGCTGCTTGGCTGCCTTTCTCCCCTCTGACGGTGATCCTCGGCACAGGGACACCCTATCAGCAGCCGCCTTCTGGACAGACTCCGTAGATTTCAAGTGTCAGAATCAGGGAACTCCCCACACAACCATTTTATTGGGGGGAAGAAAAAAGGAGAGCAGGAGAACGAAAAGTAAATTAGGTGCAGCTTACATTTTCCACACCCTCTGCTGAGGCTAAATCTTGGCCAACCCTCCTTCTTACCGTGTGTTCTGCGTGTTGAATAACAAACTGAAAGGTTCGTTTCCAGGGTTATGTTACTGTTGGCTGATAGCGTATCATTTCAAGGGGGTCCATTTTTCTCAGCTCCTGCTCAAATCACTTTGGCAAGTTTAATCTGGTCTAACAGTTTTGCTATTTACTGCTGGAATTTCTGTATCTTAAGAGCGCCCTGGGAATTTAGCTGAGTGCCTAAAAGATTGACTTACAGCTCTGCGCCAGGTGGAAGAGGGGATGCATAGAAAATACACATGGGGATGTATCACAGAATTATCTCCGCTCTAAGAGCAGTCCTATGGGCACAGGGATTAACTTCTAGCTCTCAGACAGTAGAACACCCTCAAAGCCACAAGAGGGGAGCTCTGTGCTGCGAAAGATGGGGGCTGGAAGGAGCACAGCCCTGGGCTCTGTGATTTACCACCGGTCCTGCAGTCTGGGGTGTGTTCCTTGATCTCTTTGGACTTTCTGTTCTTCATTTGCAGAATGGGGCTAATAAATCCTACCCTGGAGGGTGATCTGGGGACAGAACAGGTGATTTCCCACGAAACATTGCATCCACAACTCTCTCTCTCCCTCTCTGTTCAGAGGCATCTCCATTCCCTTCTTTATCCAAACCCTCTCTCTTACTTTTCCTTTTTTAAAAATGTGTTTTGGATGATGCAGAGCCTGGGAATTGTGAGGGGGATCAGAGGAATTATGACCCCCAATCCTCACTGATGATGCCATAGTTGGTAAAGCTTTTTTACAGGTTTGGCTCATCTTATTCCTTTTTTTGTTTTCAAGAATAACTTTTTTAGTGTTTATTTATTTTTTAGAGGCAGAGAGACAGAGCACAATTGAGGAGGAGCAGAGAGGGGGAGACTCAGAATCTGAAGCAGGCTCCAAGATGTCAGCTCAGAGCCTGACTCAGGGCTTGAACTCACAAACCATGAGTCATGAGATCATGACTTGAGCTGGAGTCAGACACGTAACCGACTGAGCCACCCAGGTGCCCCTGACTCATCCTAATCTTGAATAGGCCTTAGAAGAGGTCATTGTTTTTTCTCTGATGTAGATGAAGTAACACGAAGCAGGGCCTAAAAACCACAGACAAGTATGAGGACAGTGATGATACTGGTGACAGTGACATTGACCGTTGATGGTGGTGGCCGCTGACAATGGCCAAAGGCTTCCTTGTGCCTGACACTCTGTAAAGTGGTCACAACATCTTACTTGGTAGGACCATTTTCCCATTTCATAATTGGGGTGCGGTTCAGAGATATGTAAGGTCACGAAACAAGTGTGTAGCAGAACAAAATTCAAATCTGGTTTATACAACTCCGGGAGGCTCCATGTCAAATCTCGGGCTAATTCTGTTTGTTATCTCTGGCAACAGATGGCATTAGAGAGGAAATAGTCCCTTTGTAGAAAATGATGTTGTAAGGAAGATTTTTAATGGAAGAGATAACAAGAACATTCAACCAATACCTTAGATGCCTATGGAGATTGGCCAGTGCACGGGACATTGGGAAGCCCTTGAAGTCACCCTCGTGAGAGACTAGGGGAGCAGGGGTCTCAGATACTTCTTTTCTTCCTCATCTCTTTCCAGGGCCTTGGGCTACTTGTCTGCACCAGCCGCTACTAGGACCAGCTCTGTACGGTTTCCAAGGAGCCTCCGTGCCCACCTCCCCTCCCTCCCCAGTGTCCATACATGTGCAACCTGCAAATCCATGGGGAATTAGAGTCTCGTGGTGCAAATTTTAGATCAGTGCAGGATGCAAATGGTGGAGTTATTTTTCCTTCCTTCCTCAGAATGAGTTGTTCTCAGACTCAAGCATTTTTAGGTCCTTCAGAAAATGGTCCCATAAGGACTAGTCAGCTAGGACACTTGTGACCAAGGGGAGGTCATCTCCTGAGACCCCCATCCGCAGATTGGTTTTCTCTCCGCCCCCCCCCTGCCCCCCAGCTTACTGCCTTCCCTGCTCATGGCTGTTTCCAGGGAATGCACCCCCTGGTACAGTAACTAGCACGCATGATTCTGCTTTAGACCCTACTTGCTGGGTCACCCGGGCCACGACACCAGGACCGGGGCAGTAGGCATCAAGGATGGGAAGCCACATTGAAAAGGGGGAAGGGCTTGATGACTGGAGGTCAGTGTAAAGGGAGAGTCAAGGATGGTTTCCAAGCTAAATTCTTGTTAAGTGATGCCTTTGTAAGAAAAAACAAAAGTCACCATTAGTGGGCTACTTTCTTAAGAACTTGCCTCTGTTTATTTAGCAATTTCTAGCACCTACCATTCTTGATCAGCAGAAGGTGGGTGGCTGTTTTCTAACAGCAAGCCTGTGGAGTGGCTGTGATAGGAATGGAAGTGACCTTTAATATTTGGACAGAGGGGCACCTGAGGGGCTCAGTCAGTTGAGTGTCTGACTCCAGCTCAGGTCATGATCTCGAGGTTTGTGAGTTCAAGTCCCGAGTTGGGCTCTGTGCTGACAGCTTGGAGCCTGGAACCTGCTTTAGATTCTGTGTCTCCCTCTCTCTCTCTGCCCCTCCCCTGCTCGTGCTCTCTCTCAAAAATAAATAAACATTAAAAGTATTTGGATAGAATCCTATAATTTGGAGGGAATTTTGTTTAATTTCTTCCAAGGGCCCATGACGTAACACAGTAGATATTACTGTTCCTGTTTGTATCTGAAACTCTGAAGTACAGAAGCAATAATCCTGGCTGAGAACAGACAGCCCCTCAGCAAGCTGAGTTTGGACTCTTGGTGCCATGTCCCTTTGACCTGTAAGCCTTGGTATCCACCATATCCTCAGTGACACTGCTCTGTCTTTAGGGTCCTCATTCCCTTCTGACGCAGGGACCACTTTTGAAATAACAGAGACTACAGTTCTTCAAGTATGGTTGGCTTGTGATTTCCTTCTTCAGCATAAGCCTCTCACAGATTCTCAATAGTATAGGGGGTCAAATCTTCAGTTAAAGCTTTTCTTGTACATGAAAGGTGAGATTATGCCATGCTCATTGATAGAAAAATCCAAGATTGTAAAAATGCCAGTCCTCTTTAAAGAAACCTATAGATTCAATAAAACCCTAATCAAAACCCAAAAGGGTCTGTTTTGTAGCATTTGATGAGTCTGGTCTAAAAACAGAAATTCTGAGGGCCAAGAGAACTAAGGCAATCTTATGAAGAAAAAAAAGGATTCCTTCACTTCTCTGCAAATCCCTACATTTCCTCCTTTTGAATTCTGCTCAGAATGTGCCTTTCCCAGGAAGCTTGCTTGGCACTGCTTGCCCGAGCTGTGTTGATCCACACAGCCTGAGGGATTTCACTAGAAAGGCTCAGTTTGCACTCTGCGGTTCTGCAGTATTTTAACTAGTCAGTCACTGCATCTTTATGGGGCTTAGAAGCTCTTTCACACATTGCCTGGTCTGGGCTTCGCTGTGATGCTATGAATTGGCGGAGTAGATACTGTCACTAATATTTGACTGCCCTTCCTTGGATGGCCCGGTGAAGGGTATCGCCAGGATCCACAGCCGGCCCCTTCCCTTCCCTGGCTGCCTAAGCAAGGAGCTGACATCTCCCCTCTGCCCTGTCCTCTCCTTGCCCCCAAGACACCCTGCAGAGCTCTCTGCAGCACTGAGCCCAGGACTTGGCTCCATGAGTCCCAGCTCTTACTAATGATGACATCCTAGTTTCAAAGGACACTGAAACTGACAGATAGGACATCCCTCCAAGAGCTGGAAGGAATGGGCTGTCTCCATGTTGTTTGATATGTGGGTGTTGCTCATCTGTGCACGGTCTCCTTCCGTAAGCATTTATTAAGCGGCACACTATGTTGTTCCTACAGCTGACCTCCACTTACTGGACACTAGTTCTGGAGGCTTTGCGGTGCAGAGAGGAAGGCATCCTTCCCCCACTGAGGTCTCATTGTTAAAGGGGATTAAAGCAGATTAGCTAAATAATAGAGGGGTCTGTGCTGTTGATAGGCACACACCCGGGGGTCTTTAAAGCTTTCCCAAGGAGAAGCTGGGCCAATTAAATGATTACATTTCCTTTCTTTCATCTTCTGAAGACCCACAAGAAAGAAACTTGGATATGTAACTGAATCTGTAGTTTCTCTCTGAAAACTCTTTTTCCGCTGCTTTTTTGTTCCCACTGAGGTGGTCCAGGTCCATGACCCAACCCCACCCCTCCACTTCCTTGTATTTCACACACGCTGTGAGATTGACCTTGAGCACACACTTTGTTCCTCCACTGTCTGCTTTGGCTCCCTACTGCCTTCAGCAACATTTACTTACTCTCTGCTCCCTACAAAAGCTACATTTGGCACCACCAGTGGCTTGGCCACCAAAAATCTCATAGGGATGCTAAAGTAGCTGATATAGATTTATTTCTTTAATCAGGCATCAGCCTACACATGACTTCTTCAGGTGCGCCCTCCCTGGAGGCATTGTTGGCAATCTCTTCCTCCATCACATCAATCCTAACAGATATTCATAAGCATGGGTGAACTTTCCAGGGTCTGTTTCCCTTGCTAGATGGGAAACTCTAGGAAGACAATGACAGTGTCTGTCTGGTCATCACCACACAGCTACGGCTGACAGAGCGCAGACAGATGAGTGGTGTTTTATAGATGGTAATGGCATGGGGATGGGTTCCATGACCATTCTCAGCATTTGGAACCTTCCATCCAGGTCTTAGTCAGACTGCTCTGCATCAGGATTTATGGGAGAAGGTAAAAGAAATACAACTAACTTGAATGCCAGCCGAAGGCCCCAGGACGTACAGGTTACCAGAAGAGACAGTAGCCTGGGTTCTGGGTCTGGGGTCCTTTGTGTGCCTCCTCCAAACCCCACAGAGCACGGGGCCATCATCTTACATCAGAATGTCTCTCTAGTCCTGTCCCCCATTCAACATCTACTTCCACTGCATTTACGCTAATGCTTCTGAGATGAAGTATTAGAAGCTAATGCTTGTTGAACATTCATTCTGGGCTGGGCATTATGCAGAGCATTTTTCATGTGTTTAAAAAAAATTTAAATGATTATTTATTTTTGAGGAAGAGAGAGAGAGAGAGAGAGAGAGAGAGAGAGAGTGACTGGAGGAGGGTCAGAGAGCAAGGGAGACACAGAAGCCGAAGCAGGTTCCAGGCTCTGAGCTGTCCGCACAGAGCCTGACATAAGGCTCAAACTCAGAGACTGCGAGATCATCACCTGAGCTGAAGCTGGAGGCTCAACCAACTGAGCCACCCAACTACCCCTTGAATGCAGTTTTATAATCAATCTAGCAAAAAAAAAGAGTCCATTTTAGAGAAAAGACACTGAGGCTTGCAGTGGTGACCTAACTTGTCCCAGGTCACACAGCTGGGGAGTAGGGAGGCTGAAATAGATCATGGGCTCTGTGATCCAGCCTCAGTTACAGAGAGCAGAGTCACTGTGGCCAGTTAAAAAGGGATTTACCCTTGTTACTGAGTGGACGGTGCATTTATGGGAGTTCTGGAGGATATGACTCCAGGTGAGCTTCCAGAAACATCTCCTGTGCCACCGAAGCTGCCCAGTGAGCTGCCTGTTGAGTGGGGAGCTGCCTTGGGACCCTCTTCAGGGCCTGCTTCTCCCCTACCCAGCTCACTGCTGGACACACATCCTGAAGAAGTGCTTCCTTTTTTGGGGGGAGTTTAACTGACATGTAACATGGTATCAGTTTCAGATGTTCAACCATAAATTGATGTTTGTGTTGGAGCGCTTCTGATTGGCACAGACTAAGTCACAAGCAAAATCCCTGCTGCAAGGGAGTCTGGGAAGTCAAGTTTCTAGCTTTCAGCCTCTGTGGAGCAAAACGGTTCATTAAGTGGACCCGGAGAAGATGTCGAGGAAGACAAGCAGAGAATCAGCCTCAGACTCCAGCACCGAAGTCCAAACATTAAATGGTGATAAGTGTGTATATATATGTATATATATGTACTATCCTAGTGTGTATAGGTAATAGAGATGTAGGATATGTCGTATAGTATATCTTATACTCCTATATGTCTATACACATAATCTCTTTCCATGCAGAAGCACCCCGGAGAGGGAAGGCACATGTCAGCTTCCGTCTGGCATGTGACGCCACAATTCGTCTTATCCAAAGATCTTTTCAGCCCACTGACCTTCGGACTGTGGTGGACACTACTGACGGGCCCCAAGTTTATGCCCCCCTCTTCCTTGCTTCTAATACCTCGTATAGGCTGGTGTCCTTTCCCCCAACAACAAAAGCGGGTTTATGTCCGCGTGTGGCCAGGTTCTCCTGCCACTAGAGCGAGATTCCCCACCACACTCTGGCCCAGAAGGCGTCAGCAGTAGGGTGATAGGTGAAGCTTCGAGGAAAGTGGATGCTTTCTTGATGAAAAGGCCAGAGCAAACTGGAATTTCCTTTTGAGAGTTGTCCTTACCATCCCTTCCTTCCTACCTGGAAGTGTAGAGCAAGTTACCTACAGGTGGTGGACCTTCCAGCGAGCACATGGGCCAAAACCACATTGAAGAATGGGAGGAGGAAGCAGGAAGGAGCCCACACCCCTTGACCGTACTGTAGAGGTGTCTTGCCAACCCCTCACTGCCCGCCTATGGCCTTATTGTTATGCCAGAAAAATAAACCCCAGTTCAGATAAGCTTGTGTCTGTCCAGTTTTCTGGCTTATGATAGTCATGGAACCCAAGGAGTCTTCCCTACGGTCAGTCCTTGGATACCCCACCCGTGGCTGATGGAATGTTAGGGCTGGATGAACAGTTAGAGGACACCTGGCTTTAGTCCACATAGCACCTATGGTAAATTTAGTGGCTTCAGACAATCATCATTTTATTTGTTCTTGATTGTGTGGGTCAGGAGTCCTGGCCAGGTGGTTGGTCTGGGCCGTGTGATGCTGGTACAGTGATAGGGTGAGGCTTAATTCAGTGGGCACCAGGGCTGGGCTGAAAAGGTCTAGAAGGCTTCACTCCCTGGTCTGGCCCCTGGTGCTTCTCCATGTGACTGTTCTTTCTCCCTGGCTGACTTGGGCTCACTCACAGCATGGGGGTCTCAGGAAAGTTACGTTTCTCAGAGTCAAAAGTAGAAGACATAGACATTTTAGGGAGTTATGTGACATTGTTTCTGCCATGTTCTTTTGGTCAAGAAAACTCACAGGGCCCACCCGGACTTGAGGGAAGGAGAATGGGACTTTGCCTCCTAATGGGGGGAACAGCAGGGTCACATTGCAAAGGATCATTAGGGTGACAGATAGTAGTGTCGCCATTTTAGGAAACAAATCCACCACACAACTTTTCACTACCCTCCTGGTTTCAGATTACCCCCCAAATTGCCTCATTTAATAATTTTTATATGGGGGGAAGAATTAATAATTATAGGACCCTTATCATATGTTGAGTGACGTGCTACCACTTTCACCTAGTTCTCACTTACTGCGACTTATATTTTCAAAATAATTTTCCCTAGATCTAATCTCTGGGTTCATTCAAACCATCTGCTGATGGAAAGTACATTGCTGCTCAGTCCATAAAGCATGATGCATGATGCTTGATTCCTTGGCAGATGGGACTTGTCAGCCATCTTCCAGACCCAGGGATAAGCCTAAACATTTTCTCTTCATCCCTGGGGATCACGGTACACTGACTTCCATTCCTAAAAGATTTCCTTCACACTCTTGTTCATTCAGCTCCCAGGAGGGATGGAGGCCTGTCTCTTTAGAGGTTCTTTTCGTACTGAAAAGAAATCATCTCTATGCCTCTGGGTACCAGTTAAAACTTGTACAGACAGAAGGTACTGGAGGGGCAGCTCTTGGTAACTCCCTTCTGTTTGGTTGTATAACAGCCTCCCAGAGCCAGTCAGAAATGAGAGACTGCGGTAGCCCCCCATGTCTGTGCAAGAACTGATGACAGACACACCCAGAGGCTTACCGGTGTTTGTGCTGAACAACAGCCCCCTCGAGAGTGTCTTATTTTATCCCTTCTGAAACTTTTGACTGTGATTCAAGAGTAAAGAAGAAAACAACACGCTATTTGTGAACCACAGAGCAACGGCACTGCAGTAAAACAGCAGATGCAGAAACATTTCATCTGCCAAATAATAACCTAGAGTCAGAGGGAAGCTGTGACATCGGTGGAGTCAAAATTCTCCAGGATCAAAGGGGAAAGTTCTAGAACCATCAAGCATCTTAGTAAGACTTCAGGCAAGTCATGGAAGAGCCAGGAGAGGTCTCTGATTTCCAACAGGCACAACTTGCTAAGAAACACCTTTTAAATATTAAAGATACTTTAGGAGTAACTCAATTATTTCCTCTTTTTAATGTTTGTTTATTGAGAGAGAGAGAGAGAGAGAGAGAGAGAGAGAGATTGAGAATCCCAAGCAGGCTCTGTGCTGTCAGTGTAGAGCTCAATGCAGGGCACATCTTATGAACCATGAGATCATGACCTGAGCCAAAATCAAGAGTTGGACACTTAACTGTTTGAGCCACCCAGGAGGCCCAGGAGTAATCCAATTATTCAAACTTTAATTAGCCAAATGAGCCCCAAAGAGGGAGGTGACTTAGACCAGGGTCGGTGCAGTGGCCTGTATCCAAGCAGCACCCAGACCCAGGTTTCCTAATCTCTGGCCCAGCCCTGTTTCCAAACACACCCTCCCCACCCTCAACTCTCTGTCTGACCAGAGCTATCAGGTGGCCCTGAAATGGGGAAGTAGAAGCTTCCACTTGTTCGGTACATGGTGAATGGAGAAAGGTGGTTGTGACAGGTGACTATAGGAATTGCACAGAGTTCAGGGGCTTCTGGGGGTTCCAAGGCAGCCTTACACAGAAAGCGGTGTGTGTCAGGGATCTCTAACAGCATCCTCACCAGAACACAGAGAAGAGAAGGAAGTTGTCCTGTGCATAGCCTGTGCTCCATGCTGTACACTCCATGGTCCATGTTCCATGCTCTGTGCTCTGTCCTCAGGTCCTGCACTCCATGCTACAGGTTCTGTGCTCTGTGGTCTGTGCTCCATGCTCCAAGATCTGTCCTCTGTGCTTCATCTCCAGACTCCATGCTCCTTCTCCATCCTCCATCTCCATGCTCTGTCTCCATGTTCCCTGCTTTGTCTCCATGGTCCATGCTCCATCTCCATGCTGCTTCTCCATGCTTTATGCTCCACTCCACCTCCATGCTCTGTCTCCAGGCCTTGTCTCCAGGTCCCATGGTCTATACCTCATGCTCCATCTTCAAGCTCTGGATTCAGATGGAGAAGGCAACTGTCAGAACCATGGAGATCTGGGGCCCCTTTTAGTCAGAACCTGATACCACAGCAGATGTAGGCAAAAAGCTGAAGAGCGTCATGGAGGTGAGGGACCAGTCCTTAGAGACAAGTAGTGTAGACAGAGGTGGTTGTTGATCTGAAATCACTTGGCATCTCATTTGGGTGTTGAGGCATCTTTGGGTAAAAAGGTACATGTAAATATTTTAAAATCTGCAACTGAGAGCAGAATTTCTCTTCACTGTCCTTGTTTGAGGCTGTGGATTAGCAGAAGATGAGGAGAGAGAAGGCAGGGCTGGGTCCTCTGCATTCCTAATGAGCAGTGATGTCAGCGTCACAGCCGGGGGGTGGGGGGAGGAAGACTCCAAGGCACCGACAGGAAAGTGAGTTTCAGAACCAGCCAGAGGCCTTTTTTTAGCAAAGAAGTTCCGGCATTTTAAAAGGCTAGGCACTCTGCAACAGGATCCTCTTCTGGCTCCTAAATGTTGAGTCCGATCTGTGCTGGACCCGTGGGCCTCACAGTTCGGAGTTGGGGTGGGGCAGGGGAGGGGCGGATTGAAAGGAAAGGGATCAGTCCCACTCGGTATCCTGCCTGATGAATGGAGTCAGTGGATGCAGACAGCCCAGAGGGTGAACCCATGGGGGCTGCACTGTGTCGGGGGGCTCGCCGGCTAAGGAAGGAGGTCCAGGTCAGTGTTCTCTCCATCCTAACTGCCCAGGACTCCAGAGACAGATTCTTATCATTTAGAAGCCTGGGACAGTTTATAGGTAGTGAAAGTTCAGGAAGTTTCATGAGAGTCCTGAGGCCCACGCCTGTCCTTAACCAGTGTGGGGACCTTAACCTGAGCGAGTCCTGGCTGGAGAGACTCACTGCGTCAGGAAGCCGGAAGTCTGTCTAACTCTGCTCGGAACAGGCGCATGTCGGGCACACCTGTCCCATAATCCCCCCTGTCTGTCTCCCTCCCTCCCTCCCTCTCCCTCTCTTTCCCTCTTCCTACTCTCTCCCCAATTCTATAATTCTTCTTGCAAAGAGTGTCTAAAATCCTACCCTCTCTTCAAAGCCTTGTGTGTTACATATATACCCCACATCTCTCTCTCTCACACACATACACACACACTCACGTACACACCCTCATGCACTCACAGCACACACTCCCACACATGCTCACATACCCTCACACACAAACACACCTACTCACATGCACACCACCCACACGGAACTCACACACGTGTAGAAATGCGACCTCTCGACCATGAAGCAAATTAGAAAGAAAAAGCCTAATTTTCTTGTCACTTCCTTCAACTTGTTTTCTGATTTTGGAAAAAGAATCCACAATCTCTCCTCTTTCAGGTTTTCCAGCCGGTAGTTCAGATAGGAGAGTTCTGTTACCATAATGGCATGTGTGGTGTGGAGGGCGCCAGGAAGCAGACCCAGAGTTATCCATCGTTTTGGGAACAACCCCTCTGTCCCGAAGTCTGGAATGAGGAGAAGAGATGGAAATGGAATGACAGCGACATTTTGAGAGCGCGCAGTCGGATGGCCACACTGGCCCCACATGGTGAGGACAGAACTGGGAAGTCCGCGACCTCTGCGAAGCTGCTGACTCAGGCTCACTCTGGGAGGACCTCGGGCACAGCGAGTCCTAGCTCCAGGATGATTAATGCCGGGTGGGGCTCAGGAAGCAGACGGGGCCCCGGGGAGCCAACCACATCGGGAGAAGGGGGCGCTTGCTCCGGATTTGTGGGCAGAACCGGGGGTCGTGGGTGGATGTGACCCACATTCTTAACAGAAGGGGTTGAGCTAGGCTGATGCAGAACCAGCCACTTCTCCATGGCCCTGATCCTTCGTGGAAGTTGGGGTGAAGTCCAGCCAAGAGAGGCCTGGTGTGGGGGGCAGAGCTCGTGCGGGGCCTCAAAGATACAACACCCTCAAAGCACAGACTCTTTGCCCCACGGGGCCCTTGTTCTGCATGGAGCACTTTGTACCCTTCAAAGCCACTGGCTGAGTGGCTTGGAAAGCTGGTGGGTATGGGGGGTGGGGGAGCGGGGAAGGAGGAAGGGCAATGTAGGGGAAAGTGGTGTCCCGGAGGAAGCACCCCCTTGATCTTGAGCAAATTCTTTCTCCTTTGGGAGACAAAAGGATCATACTTTGGGAGCAGCAGTGAACCCAGCTCAGACACCCCTCACCCAGGACCCCGCAATGAGCTTCAGTGAAAAAGGAAGTGAGCCATGGTCCCGACCCCACCTCTCCTGCCCCAGCCCAGGGGACATGATGGAACCTACAGGTGCACAGCCCCACGTGGCCCCCTGTGGCACTCAAGAAGACAAGGGGCAAGAGGCAGGTGTTTCCAACACAGACTCTGGCTTTGTTAAGCTCCGAGGGAGCTCCTCTTGGGGTGGGGGCTGGCGAGAGGGGTCAGAGATTTTAAAGCAAGGGCTGAGTCATGGCCTCAATGTGGGAACACAAAATATACCTTCCTGTCTGGCCATCCCCCTGCCCACACTCTACCCTAAACACTCACATTTCAGGAAAATCTACTTTGGGACAATACTGGGGGAGGGAAGAGATCAGAGGCATGTGAACTTGAGCTGACAGCACCTTTGCAGGATTTGCTTGCGCTCAGGAGGGGCCGCTGGGCACCCACCCCGCTCCCGCCCCAGCTCCGTGAGCGCTCAGGGCCCCGTCAGTAACCAGACTCATAATAACGGGGGCTCCTCAAGGTGTTTTACCCACATGTGTATTTTACAAGACACTTCTGGGCCACTCTTGGCCGAACCATTTTTCTATCAAGCTGAACCCCCCCTTCCCCGGAGGGCACCACTGCGGCATCACTAACGCCAGACGCTGCTCCAGTGAGGGCGCCTTCCTCCCGGAATATTCCATTTGCAGAGTGAGGAGGATTGTATTACATCTGCCCAAATGAAAACGTTCATCATCACCGGTTCTGGGCCTCATCTGCCAGATGTGCTCATCCGTCTTGTACGTCATCCGTCTGTTGGGCTGTCGAAGGCAGCGCCTGCTCGCCCCAGAGACAAGGGCTTTCAGGAGGCCAGTAATCAGGAGTGGGCGTGGAGTGCGTCTGAGGATCATCAAACACGCCGCCGAGCTTCCAGCCTCGTGACTACCAGCGCCGGAGCTTGGGGAAGAAACTGCTTGTAGGTTTAAACAACTTTTAACAACAGCGAAACGATGGAAAAGTTGTCAACAGGAAATGGAGCTCCAAGTCTGGACTCAGCCACGATACAGTCCATTATGGGAGGCCCAATAAGCCAATTCCCCGGGTGGTTTGGAAATTCGTTCCCCACACCTCCCGCTTTCCAGAAACGGGTGTGGAAACATACCTGCCACACCTCTCCTTTGGCTGACCCAGGTTTCAGTTTTACTCGGAACCTGGGAACCCAGACGACGGTCCCTGTTTGGGAGGTTCCAGTACCTTGCAGGATTGCAGGATGTTGGAGATGCGAAGGGGTTTGCACCGCTGCGGGTAAGCGCTTTCACAAGCAGGCACGTCCAGGATGGGGCTTTCTCTCAAGCTAGAATGCTTGCTCCAGCCCCACACCCCAGACTCGCTCATCCCTTTACGGGAAGCTCGGAACACCCCCAAAAATAAGAAGAAAAACTTGTCCTTCTGGGAGCGTAGCTGGGAGCTGGGCTTTGCAGACTGTAATGTGTGCCCGGATCCCTGGTATCTGGTTAAAATGCAGGCTCGGATTCAGTCGTTCCAGGGCAGGGGCCCACGGATGAGTCTCTAACCAGTTCCCAGGTGGTGCTGACGCTGGCGTGCTGGCCACACTTTGAGGGGTGACAGGTGCCACAGGGGCTCCAAAGGGGGGTCCCCAACAACTAGCTGCAGAGAAGAGAGCCGCATGGCAGAAATGCAAGTTCTCAGGTCGCACCCCAGACCCGCTAACTCGAAAGCTCTGGGGCGGGGGGCACACAGCTCTGCGGTCTGCGTTTTAACGAGTTCCCCACACCACTGCCAGGTGACTGAGACGCAAGCCCTCACCCGGGACCCGGGGAGCCGCTGGGTGACAGCTCACCCTCTGGCCGTAGCGGCGCGTGCCTTCGCCAGGCCGAGGGGG
Source organism: Suricata suricatta (assembly GCF_006229205.1). Lineage (NCBI taxonomy): Eukaryota > Metazoa > Chordata > Mammalia > Carnivora > Herpestidae > Suricata > Suricata suricatta. The sequence goes on from NC_043702.1 coordinate 3,463,649, forward strand.
AGAAGGGGCCCAAAGCACCAGGCACGCTGGCCGTCTGCAGGGCACGCAGGCGCTGCCATATGGACCGAAGGTTGTGCAAAGACCCCAGGGCCAAGGGGGGCAGAAGTTGCTGGTGGTGAAGCTGGGAAGGAGGCCGAGGAACCTTCTCGCAGGCCAGCCCTGCACAGGCGCAGGTGGTCTTTCACAGCTGAGCACCGCCACCCCCGCCCGCAGGCCTGCCGTCACAACAGGCCAGGGCAGGGACTTTGCTGCCAGGGTTCATGTCCCCGTCCCAGCCGATCTGAGGCCATTCCGCCTTCCTGGAGAGAAACGCTTCTGGTGCAGAAAACGAGCTGCAGCCTGACAAATTCAAGCCAGCATCCGGAGCTTTGTGGTCCCTGCAGGATGGTGAAGCCTGTGAAGACTTCAGCCACAGCTCTTTTCTAAGGGAACCGAGGCAGCAAAGGGGTGCAGGGAGTCAGGGGGCCTCAGGCGGAGGAGAGCGCTGTGAGCCTCATCTGTGGTTGGCCTGATAAATGTGGTCTCAAAGGACAGAGATTGGCTCCCACATTTTATTTTGGTCCCTGGAGGCCTGCACCTCTCAGACGTTTTTCATCCTGAATACCCCAACTGCAGAGAGTGAGTGTGGTGCCAGGAGCTGTGGAAATAGCCGGGGGCGGTCTGCGAGAAGGCGGAAGGGTCTCGATTTCATCTCTCCAGTGTATGCACTTCTGTCCTGTTACGTAACAGAACAAACGGCCCAGTGCTGAGGGATGTGAAGAATCCCGTTTACACGGTTACATCCCGGGCGGGACGCAGAGACCAGGCGGGGGCAGATGTGAGGACGTGTTGTTTTCTGGGCAGGGGGAGTTTACACCGAAGGGATCTTTTACAGGAAGAACTCAGTCTACCATCTCTGCAGGGGGTGCATGGGGGCTGGGGTGAGGGCAGGAGACTGTGGCTGACGTCTCTCTTCGGACAAAGGTCCCGACAAGCCTGGGTCCCAGAGTCCCGGCCGCGAGGGCAGCAGGCACATGGGGCAGCCGGCGGCCTCTGGTCCCGGGGCCCACACTTCAATCCTGAGGCCTCAGTGCCTGAAAGTGCTGAGCTCTTGGGATCTGAGCAGCACAGTAAACTCTCTGCAACCTGGAAGCTTCTCGTCCTCAGAATATGTCCCCTCTACCTAGTCTCGCAGCCCGAGTCGCTGGGCCCGAGCCTGCTCGGTGCGGGGAGGGAGGTGGGCGGCTGGGGACGTAGCTGGGTCAAGGACTCCGAGGACGCCTCTAACTCAGGCTGAGTACTTGTGCACAACCGCACACCTGCCCAGAAGGCCCAGAGAGGAAGGGCGGGAGGATTGGCTTCCGTCTGTAAGAAAAGGACACTTACAGGACTGTTTCTTCTGCAAAGCAAGCTCGGGTCTCCCGGGGACAGGGGCTCTGCCCCCTCAATCCCTCCACCGACCAGGTTCTGGACGGACAGGGAGCTGCCAGACGCACCCATTTCTAAACAGAACATCCGTTTCCTAAACCTTCCTAAGTATCTACCACTTAGGATATGGAGGCTGACTTGAAAGCTTTGTTTTGGCAGGAGGAAGAATGTACATCTCTAAATGAAGGCGCTGGGGGGAACGCCCTGTTGGCGCAGACGGGAGCATCCTTCACCACACAGGGTCCGGACAGCCCCCGCCACGCTGTCCCCGCCGGCATAAATGGGCGAAGAGGCATGCCGGAGTGGCCGTCCTCTCCAGCTGAGGGACAGTGAGGCCCGCGGGAACGGGAGGCCGGCTCCGGGCATGCGGCGGGGACCGGCGAGGCTGGCGCCCGCAGAGGGGCCCCGGCTGGAGGGGGCTCTCAGCCTGGGGACCGAGGCACAGGAGCCGCACCGCAGCGGCTCAGGAGACCCGGGCGCCAGGCTGGCCTCGCTTTGGGTGGAAGCTGCCCAACATGCTGACAGCCATGCTTTGGAAAGACGACAGTTGCGACAGCAAACCTTCTTCCCTCTGACGCTCCCACCGTCCAGCTCAAGGAGAGGCTTTCTGTCACTAAAAGGGCAGGATCCTTTATAACAGATGGGCGCTTGGACTTTCTGGAAGTGGATTTATAGATTTCATCCCCGCCCTAGCTCTCTGAACGCCCGGCCCCCGTGGGGTCACTCAGCTTCCTTCCTGGGAGGGACCTGAAGTTCCCCCCCCTTCCCTGGGCCCCATGTCTGGACCACCGGTAGGCAAGCGGTCAGTGCTGCGGTTCCTGATCCCGGTGACGTGCAGCAGAGCCGGAGGAGGGGAACAGCCTTTGATCAAACCTTGCTGTGTCATTTCCCAAGTTGACGAAACACAGGTTCTGAACCTAAAAACAAAAATCAAAGAGGCACAGGAATTGACCACAAGTTCATGTTCTCCCAGCTCGTTACTACTCAGGAAGGCCGATGCTCCTCCGGTTCTCACACTTTGGCCTGCCTCAGCGTCCCGCAGAGGGCTTCTTAAACCCCGTCCTCAGAGCTGCTGATCAGTGAGCCCTGCGGGCCGGCATGTCTGGCGCGGTCCCAGGAGATGCTGGTGCCACCGCTCCAAGGACCACGCTTTGAGACCCACCGGCCCCTTGGCCCTTCGTCTTGCAGGATCACCCTCATTTCAGTCCGTCCAGATCACGTGAGGCCCCTCAGTCCTTCCCATGTGCCCCCCGCACCTGCGGCAGCTCTGGACAGGGCTCCCTGGCCGCAGCCCGGTGTTGTCCCGGAGACAGAGTCCTAGAACAGGAGGTAGGGTCCGGGAGCTTCTCCACTCCCGCCGAGGCCGCCGGGAGGCTCACAAAAGCATCGGCTGACCCTGGGGGGACAGACTGCCTTTCGCACCTGTGACATGAGCTAGAGATGCCAGCAGGGCCGGCAGCAGTCCAAGGGCCCGGGTCACCGTCTGCCAGAAAGTTCTGCCCGCAAGCACCGCAGCTCTTGGCTCGCCGTGCAGGCTCCCCCGACGGCCCTGCTCCCCGACGTGGGGAAGGACAGCGTCGTGGAGATGCAGGCAGAGAGGTTGCTGCTGAGAAACAGAACCCTTTTGTTTTGCTCCGGGACGGACAAAACCAACTTTTGAAATGATCAGATGAGAGTGAGCACTAAAAAAGAACGGACTGTTAGCAATTTTCGCCCCAAATCAGGTGAGTGGTGATTTCAAGGGAGGATTAGTAATAAGCAAACTACAGAAATGTGGTCCCCGCTGAATCCGGGTCCCGCTGTGTGTTGGGGTGACGTGCGGCACTCACTGTGACCGACCGCTGGCCAGCGCTCCACGTGTGGACAGCAAACACCATTGGAAATGTGGAGGTCGGTGAGTCCTTCATTGCTGTCATGTTTCCAGCACTTTGGGAGAGTGGTGTATCCCCGAAACTGAGTAGCAGGTGTCACATGTGACCAGTCCCAGCTCTAGAGAGACCCGTCCAAACAGCCCTCTGACTCTCGCTCCGACGCCTGGGGTTAGGATCCATCCCCGCGGCGGGGGTGGGGAGGCAGAGGGGGTTTTCTCCCAGGAGAAAAGTCTCCTGGGAATGGAACAACATAATGTTGAGAATAGTGGATTAGAATTTAGCACACACGTGCTGGGGGATAGCTGTCACACGGGGCTATTTTCTTTTTTACAGAATCAATTATGAAGCATCCTTGCCAGCAAAAATGGATTCCAGAAGAGACGGCTTCCCGGAGGCTCCCGGCCCCAGTAAGAGACATCATCAGCAAGGGTGCGGCGGGTGTGTGTGTGTGTGTGTGTGTGTGTGTGTTTGCCTCCCTCTTGACCGGAAGCATTTGCCTACAAGCACTGTTGGGTCCTGGGGGGTCCATGTTACAGGGAAACAGGAAAGATTCAAAGATCACAGAACTGTGAGAAGACCTTTCTAGTCTAGTTTCCTTCTTCCCTCCCTCCCCCTTTCCTTCCTTCCCTCCCTCCTTCCATTTTCCTTCCTTCCTTCCTTCCTTCCTTCCTTCCTTCCTTCCTTCCTTCCTTCCTTCCTTCCTTTCTTCCTTCCTTCCTTCCAACCCAGCAGTCACTGAGCCGCAGTCATGCCTGCTGGGGCTTCAATAAAGCACACACACCACTGCTCACATGGCAAGGCCTCACTCTGAATCTGAGAGCCGGAGGAGATACTGAGGTTCCAAACCCTATGGTGACTCGGGGGCCCTTTTCCTTCTCTAAGAGTCGGCTCATGCTATCAGTGTCTCCTGTCTGGGCAGCTGCATCCCAAACTTCCATATTCCTTTCTCAGATGTGAGGGAGAGTGTCACGTGGCAGCACCATCGCTTCCCCTGGGAGTGCGCCGCAGTCCGCAGGTCACTGTGGGCAGCAACGTGGCTCTAGGGGTGCCCCCCCTGCAAGACAGCACCACCAGCAACACTGGGTTGAAGAAAAGCCTGGCCTCCACCACAGCCCCAAGGTCGTCTCTTGCTAAGGTGTCAGGGACACAAAGACAGTCCAGGTGTTGTGTGGTGGGCAGGGGGGACACAGGGACCACATCCCTGCTGCCTGACCTGAAACTAAACTTTTAATTTAGAGATAATTAAAGAGTCACATGCAGTTGTGAAAAACACTATAGATGGAGCCCATGGGTCATTTCCCATTCCTTGGGCCCTACTATGGCCGGCGATTTCCTGGTGGAGCTTGACAGGGTGGGAGGGAGGAGCTTCCCAAGGCCCCTCCCTCTGCTTAACTTTATTGGTTCCTAGGGGTCTCACCTTTTCCTGCTCTGACCTCCATCTGTAGGATCTTTAGGATCTTTAATTCTTTCTGTTGTCCTATTTCTCCAGTACTGGTTCCTGTGGGAAATTACAATGTGCAGTGAGCAGACACACAAGAAGACAAAACCAAGCTATGCCAGTGATCTAGAAACTCCTGCTTCTAAACGTACGCCATCTATCTGAAATGGGCCTGGCCTTTGGCTGGCCATCCTATTTGGCATTCGAGTAATGAACAATTTTATGGATCATTTCAGAGCCTGTATTACAGACAGATAAGGCAAAGCATTTCAGGTTGTTTTGAATCAGCAGCTAAGAGGCAGACAAGCCAGAGAGGTGAGGGAGCGAGGCCCTATTTACTGCCTTGGGGCTGCCCCAGGCAAAGCCAGATCCCGCTGGACAGAGACTCCTGGAGAGTTTCCTCAGTCTCGCTCAGCGGGGCCGAGCGCAGGTCTGACTTTATCCAGTACCAGCACATGCTCTCCCGAGGCGCAGACCCCCCTCGTCCCGTGCCAGGGTGCCCACAGGCAGGTGGGGCTGTGCTGAGTCCCGGGTGCTTGGAGTCCCTTCCCCAGCTGCACACAGTGCATCAGGTCTGGTGGTCTCTTTGCAGCACGAACTCCAGCTACGGAGTCGGCTGCGTGTCCTCTGAGGGAGACGGCCTGGGCCCAGGCCTACGCTAGGCCACCGACTCCACACTAAGGTGCAGAAGTGCAGCTAGAGCTGCTCAGTCCCAGGCTCTTCCCACCGCGCACCCTGACGGGAGGAAGGGAGCTGGCTGCCAAAATGGCTTACGCGTGTCACATGCTTGCTCTTTCCTATTTGTTCCACAAAGAGCTGCACGGATTTCTCCTGCCACCCTGCGCTTCAACCCTTACTGTGGCTAAAGGATAAAGCACATGGAAGGAGAGGAAGCCAATGGATCGGGACCCTCAACTTGCTGTTAAAAACGGTTTCACTCCGGGGGCACCCCTGGGGCTAGGTTGGTTAAGCATCTGACTCTTGGTTTCAGCTCAGCTCATGATCCCGAGGTTCATGAACTCAAGCCCTGCATTGGGCATGGAGAGTGCTTGGGACGGTCTCTCTCTCCTCTCTCTGCTTCTTCACCACATTCTCTCTCTCTCTCTCTCTCTCTCTCTCTCTTTCAAAATAAATAAATAAACTTAAAAAATGGTGTCACTCGGGCCTAACGATGCATCAGGGACCCCGGCGGGTGGGAGTTCAAGAAGGCGAGTGCAGCATCTCCCAGCGCTCTGTGCATCCAGATGTCCAGGAACACGGAGGACAGGGTCTGAGCAGGGGGACAGGAGGCCAGTAAGAGCAAGGTTGCCCACGGCTGGCCAGGCTAAGGTGCACTGTGGCCAGATGAGGACATGTGAACAAGGGCCTGAACCAGGGATCGTGTAGCTTCACAGCCCTCTCCACAGGTCACAGAGAGGTGGCATCAGGCCACGAGGCTTGGCTGAAGGACAAGATACAGAGGAAACGTATGACCCAAGGGGTGCCCAGACAGGGAGACTTCACCCAAAGCCACCTAATGGAGGCCCACTCCTTACTGGCCTCGGGGGCAGGACTCACAGAGGCACCTGTGTGCGAGAGATTCTGCTCCTAAGAGGCGATTGCAGGGCTGAGACAGGAATCTCAAGAATGTCAAGGAGAAATGTGTGTCACCCCTAAGCCCTCAAGTCGCTTACGGCAGGCTGGTCAAACCGGCCCCTCTAGCATGTTTGTCTCAGTGATTAGCTTAGGACTCACGGGTCTCCTCTTTAATTCTTGTGCAGCTTTGGGGCCAGCAAGAGAGAAGGGCCCCACTGATCTCATGGGTCGTTTGGGGCTGAGTTGTGTACCCCCACTCGAATTCATAGGTGTAAGCCCTGACCCGCAGGACCTCAGACTAGGACTGTATGTGCAGACAGGGGCTTTAAAGAGGTAATTAAGTTAAAATGAGGCCATTAGGGTAAACCCCAATCCAGGATGAGTAATGTCTTTATAGGGAGAGGAGATGAAGACCCAGACACACAGATGACCAGGTGAGGTGCGGGGAGCGGACGGCCATCTACAAGCCAGGGAGAGTGGCCTCGGAGGAACCCGCCCTCGACCTCAGACCTGAGTCCTCCAGAGCTGTGAGAAAATGAGTTTCTGTTGCTTACGCCACCGGCTCCTCCCCGCCCGGTCTGTGGTGCTTCCTTAGGGCAGCCTAGGGCAGACTAACATGCAAGTGGTCTCTTCTTGGCTCATTTGCAGTGAGAAAGCTGTGTGACCCTCAGGAGAGTCCAATGTTCTTTGATGTTAGCGTGAATTCTTTGTTTCTTAGGAAGCCCTCCAAGCAGTAAGAATATCCACTTAACCAGCCAGTAAGGCAGTGTCTTTCTCCCGCTACCTCCAACGACCGTCTATTCCAGAACCAAAGCATGGACACTTGGGGGATAAGCCAGCAGACCAGTCTCCCTCATCCTAGATGTTGGAAAACAGGGTAATGATAGCAAAGATTTATTACTGCTGACCGTATAAAAAGATGGGCAGCACAGTAACTTACTCGGAGTTTGGCTTTTGGTTGGGAAAAGACAGAGCGAAGACTGAAGAAGAGCATTAATATTCCAGTGAAGAAACAGATGACAGAATAATGAGTCTCATTCAATGGAAACATTTGTTTGTTGAGAATGGCCACCAGTCCATTGAACCTTTGGCCAGAGGAAAACATTTAGAGCTTGTGAGGAGCTGTTTCAAAGACCGGGGTGGCCAGCAATTGTCCTGCAGAGGCAGACAAATAAAGGAAGTCTCCTGGAGCTGTCCCCTGAGCAGAACCAGAGGCCACCAAGGTGGACCCTCCACCCCCACTCCTCCCTGAGTCCTGGCAGGGCGCCCCTTCACCAATAATCCTTGTGAGCAACAGTGGAACTGCTTCTCACATTAAAATGTGTCCTTATGAAAGAAGTTGTACTCATGACCCAAGAGGAAATTTAAAAGATAAAACTATACTCACATCAAATGCTTTTCTCCCCCATGTTTCCTTCCAGCTATTGTTCAAGCATATTTATAATTTTGCAGTGATGATAATGAGATGATGCACAAACTTTTATCATTTTTTCCTTCTTCATTTTAAATGATTGCCCTTGGGGTAAAATTAGGAATCATTTTGTTGGGTCAGCCAGCGTGGGCATGCTGGTAAAAACATGGTCCACCCCCATAAAGGGCATGGTCAGCTGCACCCCGTTCTCATCTCACTGAGTATTCTTGTTATTAGTTTTTTAAGTTCCTGTTTAAAAAGATGAACATTAATCCTTAGTTTCTTAAAACTTGGATGTAAAAATCATGAAAAAGACAATACTTCTGCAAACTTCTTTGAAAACTGTAGATCTTTTTGTATAAATCATTCGATCATGTTTTTTACCTGTTTGCCTACTGAGTTGTTGGTATTTATTTATTTCCAGACCAACCCTTTCATGTCGTAGGAATGGTTTGTCCAGTCTGTTACTTTTTCTTTTCATTTTAGTTATGAAGCATCGATATAGTTAAATCTGTAGGACATCTCTTCGCAATTCTGTCCATTGGCTTTGATCTTTGGAAATTCCCCTGGCCTGGTTAGTCCCGTGAGGGCCACCTGCTTCACCTCAGGTTCCCCCTGCCTGTCTTCCTACGCATTTCTTGCTCGATCTAGCAAGTATAATACTTCCTTTATACTTGAATGGGGACGTCTGATTAGGAAGATAAAATATAAGATGGCAAGGTAAATTTGGAATTCAGAGAAACAAATAATTTTTTGGAATGGGTATCTCCCATGCAAATTTAAGCCATGCACTAAAAAATGTTGCTTATTTGAAATTTAAATTCAACTAGACATCTCTAGTTTTCATCTGACATCTGACAACCCTAGCTCTGAGTCCTCTCTTGTGTCTTGTGCCGAGTCTTCTTGACCAGGTTAAATATTCATTCGCAGTCCCTGGGAAGAGGTGGTGCTAGCCCAAGACACAGTGTCTGTGTGCTGACCCCATAGACACTCCATTGCTCACCAGGCCTGGGGCTGGAAGTTCTCACTGGTGTGGTCTTCAGTGTCTGCATCTTTATTAGTCTGCTGGAGCTGCCATAGTGGATGCTGGATGGTTTAAACAACGGAAATTTATTTTAGCACCTTTCCAGAGGCCAGAAGTCCAAGGCCAAGGTGTCATCTGGGCTGGTTTCTTCTGAAGCCTCCCCTTGGCTTGTGGATGGCCACTTTCCCCCCGAGTCTTCACATACATGGCTGTCTCTCTGAGTTTCTCTGTCTTAACCTCCTCTTCTTATAAGAACATCTGTCATATTGGATTAGAGCCCATCCTAATGACCTAACGTTAACTTAATTATGTTTTTAAAGACCCTATCTCCAAATGTGGCCATATTCAGAGGTACTGGGGATTAGGATCTCAGCACATAAATTTGGGAAACACTGTTCAGTGCATTACAGCATCCTCCACTTCCGTGACTGTCTGTCCAAGGCATTCTCCTTCTGCCTTGTTCTCTCACTCGACCTTATGTCTGTGGTCTTGAGGGTGACCTTCTGTCCCTCTAGGATTGAAACCATCCCAAACCTTGGAAGCTCTTGAGGCATGTTGATTCCATAAGCCCTTCTCCCCAGGAGAAGCTCTATTCTTTGGAGAGGCTTCCATGGGTGGGGTGCTGTCCACTGTGGACAGATTACCCAACACTGGCCAACACCCTTCTGGACTTCAAATTGGTTCAGGGCCCGGAAACTTCTACTACATAGCCTCGCCCACCAGGACTGCCAGGTCTCGAGAGTTATCTGAATCACTCTGGAAATTTTCTCCCTGCCTTTCGGTTGTTGGACTCCTGGCCTCATCCCCAGGACTTGCCCTAATGAACAGGTCATCTGTCGTCATGTTATCTGTCACCTCCTGCCTCCTTCTCTTCCTCCTCAGGCCACGTTGTCCTGGACCTAGCAGGCAGCCCATCCAGGTCCACCCAGGTCATGACTCTGTTTAACTCACTGCCAGCTTATCTTTTTCTTTGTTTCTAAAATAGTTTATAATCTATTTCTTCTAAAATTTATTGCATCAGATAGCCTATAGTGTGGTTCCATTTTTATGTATTTCTAGATTTTACAAATCATTACCAGGACATCATGCTCTTCATTAAGTGTCCATATTCCTTCTCAGTTGTTTTCCTGACACTTGTTCACAATGTATAAAATTCCCTTCCCCACAGTCTATGCTGTAATGATGGACAGTCATCATCCATGCTATCCTAGTGGCTATCAAACACTTGACGTGTGGACAGTCCAAATTTCAAACACTTAGCACCAAAAAAGAACATAAACAGTCTGGTCAATAACACTTCCTTAGATTGATAGCATATTAAAATACTTCTGATATATAGGGTTAAATAAAATATACTGTTAAAATTAGTTTTACCTATTTCCTTTTACTTTTATTAAATTGTGGCTACTAGATCATCGAAAATTCCATCTATGACTGACTGTGTTTGTATACAAGATCGCCTCTCCCTCAGGGCGTATGGATGGCATTCCATCCTTCTCTCTCTTGGTTTTAAAACTAATATTCTAATGTTTTAATTAGTGTTCTCCTAAAATATATTTTAATATCTTCTGGAACCGTAAACATTTTCCCTATTAGTTTTATTTTTCAGACTGCCTTTTAAAAGTCCAAAAGTTGTTCTTTCAGATGAATTTCAAAAATTATTTTTGCCAACTCCATAAAGTATCTGCTTGAATTATTCGTCCTTACATCTAGGAATATGGTTCTGTTCTCAAACTGATTGTCTTTTATGACTTCTGTCAGAACTTTGAGGTTTTATTTAAATGCTATTTTCTCAAAATCATCTGTATTGTATACTATTTTTTAACATTGTTGTGAATGAGAACTTTACTGATGTACTATTCGTTTTTACACAGTTGTCTTTTAAAGTCACTTAGCCAAACTGGTTTTAAATGATAGTTTATTCCTAACGGGTACTCTTTGGGAAGAGAATTGTTCTCCCCTTACCATATGCATTCATTTTATTCTGTTCCCAATGTTATTATAATGTTACAATGACCAAGACTTCCAAACCTTAATAAATAATTATGGTGGTAGTAGGCATTGTTCCTGAAAATAATTTGCTAAATATTACTTTTTGGAATATTTACCCTTTGAAACTTGGCAATGCTTTTTCTTGGCCTTGATTGCTTTCAAGAACACCCATTAGAGAGGCATTTTCCCTGTCCAAGTAAAATAAGCAGGCTAGAAAACCGAATTTCCTCCTGGCTTTCTGCAACCCACCCTCTGTAAAAATAAAACAAAGCCATCATGTTTTTGACTCAGAGACATATTTTCATGAGTAACATGCCAGACTGTGGACAGCCCCTGGTGCCCTGCAAAAACGTCCGTGGACAGAGAGACACTTATATGTTCCCTTCCCTGGGCTCACGTTCAAGAAACGTGGAGTTTGGGTTCGGCTTGGTGTCCGCGCTGGATTTTACTGTTGGGTTATGGTCGGGAAACCTGCTTTGAATGCACTTATGTATTAAATTTCAACTGAAAAACTCTCTCCACATAACATACTCTTTTAATTACCAAATTCTCCAAACAAACATCACTTAAAGCTATCTTATGCTGTGCATCACCAAACAAAGAAGCCACTAGGGTGGGTCTCGGAGGGAATGGCAGCCGTGGAATGTTTACAGGCTGCTCTGCACAAGAAGAGAAAGCTTTTACACAAAGATGGGGATGGAATGCCATCGAGTGTGCCATCAGCCAGGACGGCCCCAGCTGGGGGATCCTCCAGAGACAGGTGCCAAGTGCCTCCTCGGATGCGGGGCCAAGGGCAACTGAATGCTGTCTGACTCTGGTCCTGGAGAGAGCGCATTTTTGTGACATTGGGGCTGGATCAGACAAAACTGGATGATGAGAAGTATTTTCTTTTTAAAAATGTTTAACTTTTATTTATTTATTTTGAGAGAGAGAGAGAGAGAGAGAGCGAGAGCGAGTGAGCACACAGGGAGGGGAAGGGTAGAGAGAAAGAGGGAGAGAGAGAATCCCAAGCAGGCTCTGCACAGTCAGCACAGAGTCCAAGGTGGGGCTTGAACTCATGATCCCTGAGATCATGACGTGAGCCAAGATCAAGAGGCAGATGCCTAACTGACTGAACCCCCCAAGTGCCCGGAGAAGTATACTCTTCATCCTTCTAAGTGGTAGGCAGATGCCTAACTGACTGAACCCCCCAAGTGCCCGGAGAAGTATACTCTTCATCCTTCTAAGTGGTGACTGATGAGGACACATTCTAGAGTCTGGCATGCTCTGCATTCCTGGGCTGTGAACCCCCGGAAATATCGCCACCCAACAAGTGTGCACGTAGTGTGTCGCTCTGATTCTGACAAGAGCCCCCTTGGGGAAACATCCCTGGGTAGGTGTTCTCTTCAGTTAGGTAGTATCCCCTCACCCCGCACTTGGCTAATGAATTCCGATGGTGGGAGAGAATCTAGGGCCAGATTCCAAAAGAATTCTTCTTTCCTCAACTGTCTAAATCATCCCTGCCGTTCTTTAAGACGTCCTTGAGGCTCCACCCCGCTGTGGATCTCCTTCTGTAATCGGTAGCTGCCTCAGGGAGTGGTCACAGGATAGTCCCTCAAGGACAGGTGAAGAGACCCATGAGGTGTGTCAGTTGGACCTTCAGGGAAGCGAGCGTTGAGACCGAGTGAAGAGAGGAAATGGCTTTGGTAGGAAAAGGTGAGGCGCAGGTGCACAGAGCAGACCTCACATCGTGGACACCTGCCCCACAGTGAGCTCCGGAACGGCTCGCTCCTTCAAGGAGGCCTGTGTTGGTGGCAATGACCAGGCCTTCTGACCGCGCTCCTGCCTCGTCCTGGTGGGGCCACCCCAAGATCGGTGTGGTCCTGGCTCAAAACCAGGGTCACCTGTAAGATGTGACCTGCATCTGTCAGCCAACCGCCCCTTAGCACGTCGTCTCTGGGATCCAGTTCCTTCTCAGACAGGAACTGGTTTTCCTGGCCCATTTTGGCTCATGCTTCTGGCCGAGGTGCTGTGGGACCCCCTTGTGACCTTCCCAGGGACACCTAGCCTGAGGGGCTATGAACAGGGCAGGAACAGCTTCCTAGAAGTCTGGGTTTCTTCACCCTTTGGGAGTTAAGACTCGATAATCTTTAGAGTAAACCTCCCTCCCCCCTGAGGCCGGGAGGGGTGATATGTGTTATCTCTTCTGCTGAGCCCTTTGTAAACACTTACGTCACTCAGCTGATAGGGGACCAGATAAGGGAGGGACCGAGTCCCCTTTGAAAGCAGTCATGAATCCAAACAAGGATTCTTGGATGGATCATTCTGCTCTGGTTTGTATTAGCTCTGCAATTAAGAGGCTTACACCATGCAGCCCTCAAAGGGGGCTACTTTACCACATGAAAGGGAGGAAAGATCGGCCCTAAAAGAAGGCGGTCCTCGGCTTTTCTTGGCTATTTTTCCCAGACCTCAGAAAAGGCCAGTGGTTTTGAAAGAAGAGGTCACTGGGAGGGAAGACAATCAGCAGCAGGCTGTATAGAGTGGCCCTTCCCAAAGCAGCGCGTTTCCTTTCCTTCCTTTCCCAGGCCACGCTGGCTCAGCCCTGCCTTTCACGGACTGACATAAAGGAAAGCAGGGCCACAGTTCAGAGAGGGTGTAAAAGTGGGTGGAGAGGAGCTTCGTGCCTCCCCAGGCCTCCTCATCCTCTGGGTCAGGTGACAATGTCAGGTCAGATCACGCTGAAGGCACCACTGTCCTCCAGACCTCGGAGGAAGGCAGGACCAGGTGTCCACCTCCCCGCAGCCCAGCCCGAGGCACAAAGACAGCCCCTCAGCTGCCCAGCCCTGCCGCTAAGGATCCTGCACCTGCTGCTTCAGCTCTAGGGTCTTCCCCACATGTCAGAGAGGATAGACCCTTCCCCCCAAAGGAAGCCCCCCCAAGAGTGTCACAAGGTCACAGAGTCTATCATTTTTGTTTCTATTCCAGGACCTCAGTCAGGGCCTGGCCCCACGTAGGTAGGTGTCTAAAATATATGTTTTATAGGGAGACTTTGAGGGTTCTTGGAGAAGGAAAATATCTTATTGTGTCCTTCCTCTCCTTTTTTTTTTAAGTTTATATATTTATTTTCAGTTAGAGAGCATGCAAGAGAGGCAGAGAGAAAGGACCCCAAGCAGGCTCCCCACTGTCAGCACAGAACCCGACGGGCGGTTTAAACTCACAAACCGTGAGACCACGATCTGAGCCAAAACCAAGTGTCAGATGTTTAACTGACCGAGGTACCCAGGGGTTCCCCTTTCCATCTTTTTAAAGTGATGAACTCCAAATTTACACTATAAAAAACCCAAGGTCAGACAACCATTTTGCACAGGGAGGAGGCAGTGTGGAAGTCAGAATGGCCCCCTCACCCCCCCCCTCGCCCCTCCTCACCCCCTCCTCGCCCCCTCCTTGCCCCCTCACCCCCTCCTTGCCAATTTAGCAGTATGGGTGGTAGTGACCCTCACCCTCAGCTCCGGGATACCAAGTGCCCCTGGCACAGTGGACACACACGTTGGGCAAATCACGACCTCAGAGCATGCGATTCTCCTGGTCACTGGGCTTGGTTCAGAAGTGCTCCTTCCATCAGCTCAGAGTTCAGGCCTTGGTCAGAACTGAATGAGGAAGCCGGCTGATTTGGTGGCGGCTGCCACCATCTTGCCATCATGGGGGAGGGGTGGCAAACAGAGAGAGATGGACAAGTCTGGGCCAATGACAGAGAACTCGAATCAGGGTCCAGATGAAAGCACGCCTGAATACCAAGCCCACCTCTGAATTTTTCTGTCTTTGCTATTTAGCCCAATGTGAGTCAGGTGGTCTGATATTTGAAACCAAAAGGATGTGGACAGGGCGTGTTAGGTAAGACTTGCTGTTGGCTGGCGCGTCAATGAGAATCAGAACGTCAGTGCACCTGCCGGCGTCAGCATCTTCTGATACCGGTTCTCCTTCCCTTTGAAATAGCGGTGCATGGAGTGGGTTTACGACCTTTATCCCACGGCAGTCCCTGACATCCTCTGGTCCATGAAGGACTTCCTGGGATCCACTCTTGGCTTTCTGGACATGGTGGGTCTTGGGATGGTCCCCATGCGGCCAGAGCCCGGACGGCGCGGGCTGGGGGGTGGGGAGGAAGTGTCCTGGTGGAGGGTAGGATTCCCCCTTGAGCTTCCGAAAATGTGCCTGATTTCAGTTCTGGCTTCAGCATTATGAGGAGCTGGTCACCAGCGGGCGCTGCTCTGAGAGCAGGGACCTCTTCGTGTGCCCTCCGCCCCCCAGGCCACCCTTGCCCCACAGGTGCCACACTGCAGGGCTCGTTCTGCTGAAGGCCGGCAGGCTGTCCTCAAAACAAGCAAAAGTAAAACCAGAACAGTTGTTTTATGATACAAGTAACAGATGCTCGTTTTAGAAAACAAACATAAAGAGGAAAGCAAGGAACCCCACTGTCCAGAGATTGTAGCTACGTAGGTATGTCCCTCTTCCGGGGATTAGTTCTCATGGTTCTAAACAAACTTTAGGTATAACATAGACACGAAAAGTACACAAGTCCCAACAGGGCCGCCTGACAGACTTTCACAGCTTGTACACATCCGTGCCACCAGCGACCCAATGAACGGCTTCAGCCGCAGCGAGAAACCCTCCTGGTCCCCCCACCTCCCTCTGGGGGGACAGCACCGCGGATCACGTTTTCCTCTCTTCTTCGAACTTCACAGAAACGGAATCACACAGTATGCTCTTTTTTGGAGCTGGATTATCTGTAGTAACGTTGTGTTTCTGAGACTCACCCCCCTGTTGCACCCAGCTGTTCCCTCTCGCAGCCCAGTGACGCTCCCTCTTGGGAAGAGGACACACTGTCTTTACCCCTGTGTCCCTGTATTTACATCTGTGTTCAAACAGCCGACCCGGTTTTCCCCAGCGGCTGTAGCGAGTTCCGCTCTCACGGGCAGTGTAAGAGTGAGCGGGTAGCTCTGTCAACAGTCTGGCCAAGTCTTGGTTTTCCTCCCCGTGTTTCCAGATGTTTCTTGGCTGCATGAGAAGCTTCGTTTGTGAGCTGCCCATTCAGATCGTTTACCTGTTTCCCCAATAGCCTGTTCATCTTCTTTTTCTTATTGATTTCTAGGAGTTCTTTACAATTCTGGTGATAACCCCCTTTTCGGTGCATGTGTAACAAATCTCTCCTGCGCCGTGGCTTCTATTTCTACTCCTCAAAATATTAAAACATTATGCTAATCTTTCTTCTTTATGGTTCAGCACTTTTATGTTCTGCTTAAGAATTCTGCCTACTTCATGCTCATGAGGATGCTCCGTTTTCTCCACATTCCTCCTCCTTCAACAGTCAAATCTATCATAAATCTGCAAGTGATTGTTTTATGGTGTGTGTTTTCCCAGGAGGATATCCAATTCATGCAGCAGATTTGCAGTCTTTTACCAAAAATATTATGAATATATATGCACGCTTATTTGTAATATATATCTTCACGTGCATAGAATGTTTTTAACATTGCTTTTTAAATTAATGTTGACTTATTGTCATTTAAATCCACCAAAACATAATTGTTCATGTCTACATGATGCTTCATTATCTCCAAATATCAACTTATTTAGTCATCCCAATGCTGTTAGCCAAATTATTGCCAGATTTTCATACTTATGAATGAAACTGAGAAAAAGCTAGGTACGTACTGCAGTATTTCAGTGTGTGTACCTAGGATACAGTCCTGGAAGGATTGACCCAAATGAACACTTTAAGGCTGTTCATCATTGTTGCCAAAACTGCTTTTCAGAAGACTTGTTGGGACGTAAAATTCCATAAAAAGTGACATGGTTTTAGTCTCTCCATGTCGCTGCGATTTGTCAGCATTGAGGATTGTCATTAAAATCATTTGACAATTGTATAGACAATAAATCCCAGTTGATGTCAGATTGGTATTCTTTTCAAAGTGAATGGAAAGGATACTTTGTTTTCATTTCATGTGCAGGGAAAAGTGTTGCAGAGAATCATTGATTACTCTTATATCAAAGGTGTCGCTTTTCTGATTGGTTCATTTGAGCTATGGATAGAAGAGGTAGAAACCAGCCATGTGACACAGACTTGCTCCAAGGCCTTTAAACTTCACTTATTTATTTAGGAATTTTGTATTTTCATGCCATTAAACCTGTCCATTTCCATTTTTATTATTTCTGCCATTACGTTTAGTCTCAATAGCTTGGATTAAAGCTTGCCTTCTATGGATTACTTTTGCATCTGACTCTGTCCAAAGCTTATTCTGCTGGTTGGATGTAAGACCTGGACCTGAATGTGAGTCTGCTCCCCTAACCCCCATGGCCAGCGGTTTCCCAGCAACCTAGCAACAGCACGGAAAGCTCCGTGTTGTCTCGGCAATGGGTATGAGAATTCCACGTAGGTGGAGACGTAACACTGACTGGAAGATTCTCTTGATGGTCTGGCACAGAGACGAACCACTGGAGGCTGACGGGACTGGCACTGAAGCCCCACAGAGAAAAGAAGGTCTTGAGACTTGCATGAAGGCATGGACTCTTTTTGGGAGAGCCGGGGAGGCTGAGGAAGGTAGGAATGGGGGTGGGTTGGGAAAGCAATGGTGCCGGTGGAGCTTGGCGGTGGGGCGGCCAACTCGGAAGGTCTGCACCTGTCCTTAGTGGGTGATACCTACAGTGTCCCTGCCGTTCATGGCATTTCGGCAGTGGAAACCCCTCCTGTCACATCTCCAACCCCCAGACTCCAGAGTGCTCAAATTACTTTATCTGAGTTTGTTGTGTTTTGCAAGGCACAGAGAGGTGTAGCGTTCACATCTGTGCTATGCACACGGGAACAGGAGCCTGGACGCAGAGGCTGTGGGGTGCCCTCAGAAGTGTGGGGGCTTTGGGCAGGGCCTGCGACCTTGGGCACTGGGGCCTTGGCTCTTTGGGCCCGGTTCTTGAGGGGCAGCTCACATCCGCGGGCTCATTTTGCCTACTTTGTTGCTTTGTCATTCATTGCAACTTTCCCCTTTATCAGCAGAGTGGACATTTGATTCCACATTGCTTCTACTTGAAATCTGGGTCTCTGAGCCCCTTGCATCAGCGATGTGGTCACAACTAGAACTCTTGCTTTCTTTCTCTTAACCATTTTAACCATTTTTAAAAAATTTATAGTTTATTGTCAAGTTGGTTTCCATATAACACCCAGTGCTCTTCCCCACAAGTGCCCTCTTCCATGCCCATCATCCCCCTTCCCCTTTCCCCCTTCCCCTTCAGTCCTCAGTTTGTTCTCAGTATTCAAGAGTCTCTCGTGATTTGCCTCCCTCCCTCTCCCTAATTCTTTCCCCCCCTTCCCCTTTCTGTGGTTCCTTGTTAGGTTTCTCCAGTTAGACCTATGAGTGCAAACATATGGTATCTGTCCTTCTCTGCCTGACTTATTTCGCTTAGCAGAACACCCTCGAGGCCCATCCACTTTGCTACAAATGGCCAGATTTCATTCTTTCTCATTGCCATGTAGTACTCCATTGTGTATATATACCACATCTTCTTGATCCATTCATCAGTTGATGCACATTTAGGCTCTTTCTATGATTTGGCTACTGTTGACAGTGCTGCTATGAACATTGAGGTACATGTGCCCCTATGCATCAGCACTTCTGTATCCCTTGGGTATTTTTTTAAAAAGTTTATTTATTTTTGAGAGAGAGAGGGAGAGAGAGAGAGAAAGACAGAGTGGGAGTGGGGGAAGAGGCAGAGAGAGAGGGAGACACAGAATCTGAAACAGGATCAGGCTCCGAGCTGTCAGCACAGAGCCTGAGGCGGGGCTCAACCCCACAAGCAAAAAGATCATAACTTGAGGGTAAGTTGGTTGAGTACAACCGACTGAGCCTCCCAGGTGGCCCTTAACTGTTTTTAAGTGTACAGTTCGGTAATGTTGGGTACAGTCACATTACGGTGCAGCCAGTCTCTGGAATGTTTTTGTCTTGTGGGACTGAAACTGCACCTGGTAGACACCGCTCCCCTTCCCTCCCACCCCAGCCCTGTAACCATCTGCCCTGTACGGTCTGCCTCTGTGGATCTAGAACCTCGTAGAAGTGGAACCACACAGCAGCTTTTGTGGCTGCCTTTATCTCACGTGGCACGTGTTCGCAAGGTTCGTCCATGCTGCAGCGGGCGTCAGAATGTCCTTTTTTAAGGCTGAGGAACGTTTGGTTGTGCAGACAGATCACATTTCGTTTCTCCTTTCTTCTTTCCATGATGACTTGGCTTGCTTCCACCTTTCGGCTGTCATGGAAACTGCAGCCTGTACTTGAGGATGGATGAGGAGAAAACCGCAGATCACTCTAGAATGTGTGGCGCGTCTGTAGCTCCCAAGTCCTGGGACGGCCTTTGAAAAGCAGGACCTAGTCTTGCCTCAGGGTTACTGCCTACGTGTCATGACCCCTGGCAATGCTCTGACTCCACACCCTTCCTGGCACAGCCCTATGTCACCACAGAGGACATGTAAGGGGCTTCTGCTCTGCCAGGAGGGTTTTTCACTAAGCCTTGGCTGAGGCTTATTCTAATCTTTATCTGCCCTCCAGTTACTCTCGGAAATGTGCGTGCCTCTACTGACCCAACCCCCCTCTGCGTAAGTGTCATGGCTTTCTGTTTTCAGTAGACTTCAGAGAGAGAGTTTTCTGAGCTACAGAACAGGTGACACTAAGGATGTCACACCAGCACAGCTAGGGTAGATGTTTCCTTTCTTAGACGCTCTGATTAGAAGGGGGCCTATTGCATTCTTTTGTGCATGGCACCCTCTAAGGCGACAGAGTCTGACCTCTCTGAGCCATCTCCATTTACTCATTCATTTATCCATTTGTTTGTTCAACAAATATCCAAGAGGAGCTCATTATACATCAGTCACTGGGCTGCATTGGCTATAGATATGAATAAGAATTCTAGCCATGGAAGAAATGACTATATACCGCGGGACACACACACACACACACACACACACACACACACACACAGAAATAGTCATGCACTGTGACACAAGTCCTAGAATGGAGTTATGGACAGAGCACTGCTCGTTGTCCAGCCTTGGCCTGTTGGCTGTAGATTCAGAGAGGTTATTGCAAGGATCACTACCTTAACATTTTCAAGATGAAAACACTGAGGTTCAAGGAGGTGAGCTGACTGTCTAAGGACACCAGCTGGTTAGCGGCAGATCTTTCTGCCCACTTCTGTGGTCCAGTTCAAAGCTGACCTCAGTCTTTGTCTTAGTGAGCTCTGAAGGGGTGCTGAGCTCCAGACTTTGGGTCAGAGATTGTGCCTTCCTCTATCTAATTCCTCGATGAAACGACATTCTGCTTGAGACCTCACCCTTCCTGGTGCACACAAGTCTTATCTCACATCCTGTAGGACAATAGCTGGAGTGTGGCTGCAAGATTACCAAACGGTCCGTTTGCATAAACAAAATCCGTCAGCTTCACTGATCCTGCCTGGAGGGATGAGTGCAAGCTAACTCCGGGGAACTTTTGTTATCGCTCTGAGCTTGTGATGTTCAACAGAGAAGACTGTGTCCTCCTCTACTGTGCATGCTTTGTCTTGTTCCTGTGTCTGTGTCTTGTGTGAGGCATTCTGACGATATCCATGTTGCTACCTGCGCAGTATTCTTTCTCCCAGTGTCTTGGTAATAAGACCTTGACCTTCCTTTGGGGATGCACCATTTTCTATTTCCACCACTGCTCCAAGTGCATCCAGCACCATCAATGGGGGAAGGTGGTCCAAACTAAACAAATAAGATTCTCCCTGATGTTTAAACATTCAGCCTAGTGGGTCAGGGTCAGAAACTGGCTGAGACATGTCAGTCATGAAGGCTGGGCCCCGAGGAATCTGAGCACCTGTTCTTGCCGTCTGGAGACCCCACAACTGTCGGCTCTTAGCTGTCTTTCTATTTTGTAAGACATTCCCTCCTTTTGTTCTGTAGAATGCTGTTTTGCTTGAGTTAGTTGTAGTCTACTCCCATTATTTGCAACTACAGAATCCTGACTGGCAATTGCTAAGACTGAGTAGGAAGATGAAAGTCAATGAAACAGGAGCAAAGAGAGAAGTTTAAGAATGAGGTGCCAAAAATGAGGATAAAGAGCAAGTTCAATGTCAACGAGAAACCACAGTTAAAATAAGTTTAGGAAAAATGGGAAAAAGAAACTCCAATGCAGGCACTGAAGTTGCCCAGAAAATGGAAGTATGTGACTTCACCCAATGTGAACCCTCAAGTCCTCATATGAACAGTTAGCGCAGATGGATTGCATTAGGAAATCTTTGAATTCTACAGGACCCGGTTCACGTTCCTGCACTGCAGTCCACATGAACTGGAGTGTCCAACTTACGTGTCCATCTGTGACTTTCCACAGCCCCACATACCAAAGGACAAACACATGGTCTAACCATGAGACTGTATTTTGGCTCAGAGCTCCCCACGACCTTCTCTAGCCTCCGGAGGATGAGGCAGATGAAGAAGGCGCATGCCAAGTCCTGACAAAAGAGCTTCCCTTCTGGGGCTCAGCAATCATTGTTTACAAGGCAGTTTGACTTGTAATGAATGAAGTTTATGTCCCAAGTGACTGTGGCTTTTTAAAAAGTTTTTATTTTAGTTCCAGTTACTTAACACCGTGTGTTAACACAGTGTCACATTAGTTTCAGGTGTATAGCATAGTCACCCAGCACTTCCATACATCACCCTGTGCTGGTCACAACAGGTGCATTCCTTAATCTCCATGACCTATTCAATCCCTTCCCCCACTCAACTCCACTCCGGTAACCATGAATCTGTTCTCTATAGTTAAGGGTCTGTTTCTCTCTTTCTGTAACTCTTTCTCTTTTTTGTTTTGCTTGATCTTTTTGTATGTTTTAAATTCCACATACAAATGAAATCATATAATATTTGTCTTTCTCTGATTGGCTTATTTCACTTAGCATTATACTCTCTAGCTCTACCCATCTGTTGCAAATGGAAAGACTTCCTTCATTTTTATGGCTGAGTAGTATTCCATCGTGTGTGTGTGTGTGTGTGTGTGTGTGTGTGTGTGTGTATTTGTTCTTCCTACCTGTGAGCATGGAATGTCCTTCCATTTCTTTGTGGATTATTGAATTTCTTTCATCAGTGTTTTATAGGTTAGAGTACAGATCTTTCACCTCTTTGGTTAGGTTTATTCCTGGGTCTCTTTTTTGGGGGGGTACAATTGTACATAGGATTATTTTCTTCATTTCTCTTTCTATTATTGGTGTATATAGAAATGCAACAAATTTCTAAACATTGATTTTGTATTCTGTGACTTTTCTACATTCATTTATCAGTTTTAGCAGTTTTTTGTGGAGTCTTTACGATTCTCTACGTAGAGTACCATGTCATCTGCCTCTTTACCAATGTGGTTGCCTATTTCCTTCTGTTGTCTGACTGCTGAGGTTAGGACTTCCAGTACTATGTTGAATATAGGTGGTGAGAGTGGACATCTTTATCTTGTTCCTGACCTGAGGGGGAAAGCTCTCAGTTTTTCCCCATTAAGAATGATGTTAGCTGTGGGTTTTTCATATATATCCTTTATTATGCTGAGTTATGTTCCCCCTAAACTTACCTTGTTGACAGGTTTTCATCATGAATGGTGGATATACTTTGTCAAATGCCTTTTTCTGCACTGAAATCATCATATGGTTCATATCCTTTCTTTTATTGATGTGATGTGTTACAGTGATTGATTCATGAACATTGAACCACCCTAACAACCCAGGAATAAATCCCACTTGGTTGTGGTGAATGATTTTTTTAAATATATTGTTGAATTTGGCTCGATAGTATTTTTTTGAGAATATTTACATCCATGTTCATCAGGAATATTGACTTGTAGTTATCTTTTTTAGTGGTATCTTTATCTGGTTTTAGTTTCAGAGTAATCCTGGCTTCATAGAATGAATTTTGAAGTTTTCCTTCCTTTTCTGTTCATTTTTTTTTTGCAATACTTTGAAAATAATAGATATTAACATGTCTTTAAATGTTTGGTAGAATTCACTTGTAAAGCCATCTGGTCCTGAACTTTTGTTGGGAATTTTTTTGATTACCGACTCAATTTCTTTGCTGGTTATTGGTCTGTTCAAATTTTCAAATTTCTTCCTATTTCAGTTTTGCCATATGACCAGGGATTTTTGACCCCTGTCTTCCAGGGAAGTGTCCAAGATTCTGAGCCCAAATACCTTCCTTCAACTTCCCTGCTCTTGGCCACATGCTCTCTTCCTACAGCTGGGTCAGAACGTGCTCACGGCCTCCTGGACACCTGGGCAGGCTGGGGTTCCCTTTGCCCTGACTAACCCCTCTTAGCAACGGACTCACGCACAGACCTTCAGCCTGGAGCTCTGCTCTTGCGTTGCTTGTGTTGGACTGTTACCAGCTACAGAGCGGAGAATAGGATTTTCTTACCATCACATCAGGAACAGTCCAGGATTAATGCTGGTGACTCAAAGGTTTGGTAAACTCTCAGAGAAGTGGGCTTCTGTCCATTTCTGGGTCTCTGACCCCTTTGAAAATAAGATGACAGCTCTAAACACTCTTGAAAACACCCGTAATTTTGGGATGTTTGTGGGGCCTCTTAAATGTGTCTATTGAAATGTACCTGGGGTACAGAGTGATCTTCAGACCCCTAGAATCCTCATACGCCATCCCCATAGAATTCAGGGTACGCAAGTCTCTTAAAGGAAACAGCCACTGTGTCGTTCCACATGCTGGACTCCAGAGTCTGCCCCCGCATCTGTGGATCAATGGAGGAGCACGGGATCAAGAGGAAACCCTTCAATGTCACCTAGATAATCACTTGAGAAGGTTGGGAGGGCACTCTTCCTGGGCCTCTCACCTTCCTCCAGGGTAAACCTTAGATCCAACCCAAGTGAGTCCCTGCTCAGGATCACCCTGAGGAGGAGCCCCTATAAGCCCACTCTGGGTGCATAACCCCAGTGTGGGCTGGGACGGGGACACACGTTAGTCTCAGAATGCAGAAACACACATGCACACACACAGATGCATACATACACTCACATACATGTGCCCACATGGGCACTCTGCAGGCACATGCATGAGCACACGCAGATGCATTGGAGATGCGCTGAATACACATATTGGCCAAATGATGGATGACCAAATAAAATCAACAACTGACTGACACTAAGATCAAAGCATCTGGGTTTCAATAATAAAAAGAATGAAATTCAAAATTATTTAAACTTTTATTTAAAAACTTATTTATTATTATGTTTTTATTGAAATTTTAGAGACCAAGGGGTGACCAGGTGCTTCAGCCAGTTGAGCATCCAACTCTTGATGTCGGCTCAGGTCATGATCCCAGGGTCATGGAATCGAGCACCACATTGGGCTCCGTGCTGAGCATGGAGTCTGCTTAAACTTCTCTTTCTCTCTCACTTGCTCTCACTCTCCCTCTGCCCCTTTCCCCTCCTTGTGTACTCGCTCCTTCTCTGTCTTAAAAGATTTAGAGACCGAGACGTTGAAGTCTGGCAGGGTGGTGCAGGAGCCATGATCTCCTGGTGCTGG
Source organism: Suricata suricatta (assembly GCF_006229205.1). Lineage (NCBI taxonomy): Eukaryota > Metazoa > Chordata > Mammalia > Carnivora > Herpestidae > Suricata > Suricata suricatta. Next base: position 3,487,928 of record NC_043702.1, read on the forward strand.
CATCTCTCGCACATGCCACCCCACGACACATTTGCCCAAGAACCGGCGGCGGGGGGGAGGTCCTCAAATAATTTGTTCCTCCTCTGACCTCCGTTGAAAATGCGTTCCTAAGATTTATTTTCCTTCATATTCTTATTCTATTTATTGTGTCTTGATTATTCCATTTGTTAAAGATCATGATTTTGGATTTTTGCCTTTTTAGAATATTTCAAGATGGCAAATGTTGACATTCTGTTTTTAATTCTTCCATATAAGGTGTGAAGTATTCTCAAGTGGATTTTTTTCTTAAAACACTCATGAACTAAATGGAATTAAATAAGAAGTAGAAATACAGTTATTTATTGTGTTTACTGTTATAAATACCAGCACTCAACAAATTCTACAAATACTAGAACTAACTTCTGTTCTGCATGCACTATTTAAATTTTTATGAATATTTTTGCTCCAAAGGAAAACAATGCTATTCCTAAGACTATGTAACACATAGCCATTCTCTTCAGAATCTACCAATCTTATTTCTTATTTAAGTATATGAAAAATTTTAATGATTTTTGATATAAAATAGACTTCATGTTGTTATTTATTGTAGCATTCTGCTCATGCAATATTGAATATATACTTCTCTTTCCATGGATTGGTGGAATTCTAAAATATAAAGCAGACAAGGAGATTTTTATTCCTGGCTATATCTAGAATGGTTATCTAGGTTTGGAAGCGAATATTCATATGTTGATAATAAATCTGAATGTCACCTCTTTGTCCAAGTTATTATTTTGTTAAACTGATTACATAGTATAATAACTTATAGGATCACCCAATCCTTGATCCATACAGAATTGGGGAAGTCAGAACTTATGGGAAATAGGGCATACAGCTAACTGACATTCTGAAGGTCAAGACTAAAGCCACAAATGAACACTAGATTCCCTTTGCAAACTACAGGCATTCCGTTCTGTATGTATGTATGTGGTTAATACTGTCATTGAAATGCAATTAACAGTACTTATCCTTACCATGTGTATATTATTTCTCTTACCACTGTACTTCATCCTACACTAGGTCCCATTGTGTTATATTCAACGAACGCTGGCCACCACCTTCTAAACTGATTTCACGATCCACAGTTCAAAAAGCATTGAAAAGGACTTAAATTTTGGTTCCCTTTCTTTGTGCTTTTTTTTAAAGGAGAGAACATAATTTATTTATTTTTTATAGTTTATTGTCAAATTGGTTTCCATATAACACCCAGTGTTTCTCCCCACAAGTACCCCCCTCCATGACCATCACCCCCTCCCTCTCTCCCCCTCCCCCTTCAGTCCATGGTTCATTTTCAGTATTCAGTAGTCTCCCTTGATCTGTGTCCCTCACTCTCCCCTGCTCTCTTTCCCCCTTCCTCTCCCCATGGTCCCCTGCCAGGTCTCTCCTGTTAGACCTATGAGTGCAAACATATGGTATCTGTCCTCTGCCTGACTTATTTTGCTTAGCATGACACCCTCAAGGTCCATCCAGTTTGCTACAAATGGCCAGATTTCATTCTTCTTCATTGCCATATAGTACTCCATTGTATATATAGACCACATCTTCATGATCCATTCATCAGTTGATGGACATTTAGGCTCATTCCATGATTTGGCTATTGTAGAAAGTGCCGCTGTGAACATTGGGGTGCATGTGCTTTGTGCTTTAAAGTATCCCTAGGAAAGAGTCATCCATGATCAATCTTAATCTTTCATTAACTACAAGGTGGGGGTCTCTCCACCCAGAAGAAGAAAAAGACCCTACGAAGTGGATGGGCTCGTTCCTTCATCTGAACCTTCCTTCCACAGGCACTTGTTGAGTGTGTATTTTTTGGAAGTTCCGGGAATATGAAGCCCTCATCTGTGACTTAAGAATCCCAAACTCCAGAGAATGAGGAAGTTTCTAAAAATGCCACTCCTGTGACAATATGGGAATCCTGTGTTTTGGACAAGGGTGGCACATTATAGGAGCTGAGAGGAGGATGTCTCTCCCAGCTATGGGGTCAGCATGTTTTCTTCAAGAAGGTGACATCTGGGCTGAGACCTGCAGAGTGCGTAGGGGCACCAGGCAGAGAAAAAGAAAGAGCCAGGGGGGAACAGGCAGAGGCAGGTTTGGAGAAAGCGTGCTCTGAAGTAGACATGGCCAAGCTGCTAGGGTCTCTGGGACCTTGGAAATGTTCCTCTCCCTTCCGTGGGGAGGTGGCTGCATCTCTTCCAATCTTGGGAATCTACATTAGATGCTGGGCTGGGAGGTGGTCCTTGAGATTCTGCAGACCCTGAAATTATAAAACCTGAGCTGGGTGGGGCCTTGGTCTGACTCACTGAGCCCCTTTCCTAGGGAGTGAGCCTTGGTGGATCGCTCTGAGCTGGAAACCTCACATGAGAGACGCTTCTTTGGGGATTGTCCCAGCAGGATACTGGACACAATGACTCACAGCGGCTGCTCTAAGGGAATCCTTCCGGGGGCTGGGTGACAAGTATACTCTGGGTTGTCAGTTCTCTGCCTCATTGTCCAAAGTCCTAGGGCAGAGTACCTGGGCTCTGCAGAGGACTCATCACAGCTCCGGTAGAGGCAGTGAGCAGGTGAGACATGAGATGTGCTATCACAAGTCAGAGGAAGACTGACTCATCTAAGGAGGAGCTCTGGAACCATCAGGAGGAACGATATTGGAATGGACAGGAGGGAGCTTTGCATCCTGTGGCCTGGGCTCCCCAAGCTGCTCCTCTGTGGGTGCCCTGGGCCCCCCACCATGATCACCTCCTCCACCAGCCTGCAAAGAAAGGTATTTCTCCAGGGCTGTCCTCCCCGGGTCGTGACCTCCTCCCAGACATCAGCCCCTCCTGGCCTGCCCCCTCCTGGCTGCATCCTGAGATACGGTCAGGGCAGGGCTCTGCCAAGGCTGCCTGGGAATCATTCATTTGTTAATGGGGACACGTGCGGTGTATCAGTAAGGAAATGGCTCATTAATCACTAGAACATGTTCCCCAAACAAATCTATCAAAGGAGCAGAAAATGTATATACTGTCCCCTTTGCCAGACCTAGTTCAGCTGTTCTTGGTGCTGAGCAGATGGTGGAGGTGAGCAACATCCTCCTCACACTCATAACTCTTTACAACAGCCTGGCAACTATGTTTATGATGGGATGGCGTGGTTCAACCACACTGAAAGATGTTATCCACATGAATAATAAAGTGCTTTCGCCAGTGAACACGATTCTCTGGGGCATAATGAGTCACACATAAAGTTCCTACCAAGCCCAGGGCTGGACTCAGGACTGGGAGGGAGGAGGCTGAGGTTGGTTTCAGGACAAAGTTGAATGGGGGGTCCAGTTCCCTTTGGGACATCTTTCTGCTTACTGCAAAAACTCACATCTATCCACCTCTGCCCACAGTTGATCTCATGCACATGTGTTCATCACCATGGCAGTCACCCCAGTCCAAACCCTGTCCTCCCTCACTTACATGCTGTGGTGGCCCCTCCCACCCCAACTCAACTCCCTGCAGCTCAGTCCCCATGCAGCAGCCAGAGGGGGCTCAAGAAAGGTAAATGAGACAGAGAAGGTCTTGATGGAGGCCAGTGGGGGGGGTCCCAGGATGGAACACGGACTGTGACCAAAGAATGTAACTATCACAAATGCATGAAACCACCTCACTGAGGGCAGAGGGGGACAAGAGGGGCTGACCTGAAAACCTTGGGAAATAAGGCAAAAGGAGCCACATGTGGGCTCCATGCTGTGGTTGGTGAAGCTGTTTTTCATGATGTACAAGTTAACAGCTCTGAAACCACTATATGCCTGATACAATGGGACAGTCACATAAATGGGCAGCAAATGGTGAGGGCTGTGTTCCTCCCTTTTGGAGTAGGAGGTTAGAGATCAGTGGGGGTATGGGGATAGAATGAACCACATGATACAGCGTCAGGGTTGGGAACATTGGGATGCACTCATGTCTGTCCCAATAGAGCCACATACGGATAAATACAGAAGCGGTCGCAGATACATGTGTACACATGGTAGCACACAGAGAGACATTTCTTTTTAAAACATTTTTTAATGTTTACTTATTTTTGAGAGAGAGAGAGAGAGACAGACAGACAGAGTGTGAGCAGGAGAGGTGCAGAGAGAGGGAGACAGAGAATCTGAAGCAGGCCCCAGGCTCTGAGCTTTCAACACAGGACCCAATGTGAGGGTCGAACCCATGGACTGTGAGATCATGATCTGAGCCAAAGTTAGATGCTTAACCAACTAAGCCATCCAGGTTCCATTCACACACAGGCATTTCTAAGCTCTTTCTACTGACACTCCAGAGCAGAGGCACCCCACGGCAATGAGCACACCTGGCACCCAGATCTTGGTTTCTACCACCATTCTCCAATAAAAAGAATGCAGATCCTTGAAGAAATGACTGGTGGTGGTAGGGCTGGGGCAGGAAATGTACCAAGTGGGTCTGGAGCACCTTATACTGCTGGAAAGAAAGGAAGTGCTCAAAAAACAAATTGTAAATGATGAACAGTAATGTATTGTTATTGGTTAATTAGTTATAAACAAATGCACCCTACTAATGTAGGACATTAACTACAGAGGAAAATAGGTTCCGAGTATACAGGAAATCTCTGTACTATCTTTACAACTTGTCTGCAAATCTAAAATTATTCTAAACTTTTTTAACATTTCTTTTTTTTAAAATAGTTTATTGTCAAATTTGTTTCCACATAACACCCAGTGCTCTTCCCCACAAGTGCCCTCCTCTCTTGAGTGTCATGCTAAATGAAATTATTCTAAACTTTTGAAAAATATTTTTAAAATTCCTTTAATGACACCCCAATGCTCTTTACTCTTTTCTTTGATCTGTACCCCCTCCATTTCCTCACTCCCTTGGTCATTTTGCTTCGATGATCACACTGGCCTCCTTTCTGTTCTACCAGTCTTTGTCACCACCCCTCCCGCCCCCAGGACTCCTGTACTTTCAGGACTTTCTATGTGCATCACCTCTGCCTGAAATGCTCTTCATGGGCCTGGCATCAGGTCTCAGCTGAAACCTCACCTCTTCAGAGACATGTCTCAGGCCACGCTAACTAAAGCTGTGTTCTCCCAACACTTGATAGCGCACCACACATACACATACACATATGAACACGTGCACACAGACTCATATTCTGCCCTACCACTACCTCATCTATATTTTTCATTGCACTTGCCATTGTGTTTCATAAGTGGTCTTATTATCTGTCTCCCAGGTAAGATGTTAAGATCCCTAAAGATGGTGTGTACTACTCATCACTGACTACTCAAATGCAGCTCAGTGCCTGGCATATAGTAGCTACTAGATGCAAATCTGCTGAACTAAATGGATGAAGGTATTAATTGGTCAACCTTACGCTTGACAGTCATCAACCTTTATGTGTCACATATGAGCCCCATATCACAGGCTCCCCTCATATGGCAAGTGAGGACAATACTCAGTCTCCTTGCTGCTCTATACAGCTTTGGAGAAAAATGCTCAGCACCTGTCTTCTCTGCCCCCCCACCCCCATCCCCCTGCACAGGAGCCAATCATTGGCTATTAAGAATTATTGGACTTGAAATCATCATTGATCAAAATTGACACTGGTGGCACACAGAGAAATGTGGCTTCTCATTCATTACAATCAGCACCAACACTTGTCCAGAAGTCTAAAATCCAACAACCTCCCCCTTCCCATACACTAAGACTGTGGTAATGTGGTGTAGCCCAGCTGCCATGTTACTGTTATGAAATGTCAAAATTAAAGAGACATGACAAGATGTGAAAGAATTAAAGCAACAAATGAAGAGAATGCCTTGAAGGAGATAATATGATTGAAGCATTTGAAACACAGGATTTCTTTAAGCAGCAGATCTGTAAATGGCAGCAAAAATAATTTGAATCTATTCTGATTCTACATGGAAATCAGTTTTAAAGAAGCTGCATGGGCCATTGTGATTCAACATGAACTGAACCATCCCACTATGGAGTCTATAATGTTGCTTTGGAAACAATGACATCAGCAATGGCATGGAAACCTTCCACCTAGTTAGCTAGACCAGAGTTTTAAGCAGGCAAGATTTCAGCTCTAAAGTACATTTAGGGGCACCTGGGTGGCTCAGTCCATTAAGTATCTGACTCTTGATTTCGGCTCAGGTCGTGATCTCATGGTTCCTGAGTTCGAGCCCTACATCAGACTCCAAGCTGGCAGTGCAGAGCCTGCTTGGGAGTCTCTATTTCTCTCCCCCTCCCTCTCTTCCCTTCCTCTGCTCTGTCTCTGTCTCTCTCTCTCTCTCTCAGAATAAATACTTTTAAAAAATAAAATACATTTCATTAAAATGTTGAGAAATAGAGGCTTTTCATTTAGCGGGGCTTTAGGGAGCTAATAGCCTGTATTCTGGTTCTATGGACCTTTAGGAGAGTACAGAAATTAGCCTTCCTGGAAAAGTATCATCTCTCACCAGACAGCAAAGTATTCTGGGATCCTGGAGGTGGCCAAAGCCTCTGTCCTGCTCTGGCTCACTGTTTGGTAGATGCTCCAGTGGTCCAAAAGGAAGAAGTGAAGGGTTTTTTCCCAAAGCACCCTTGAGAGGAGGCCAAGGTGCACCAGGCAGTTACACTTGTTGACCCCAATCTTTCTAGGATCATTTCTAAAGACTCATGGAGAGAAGAAACTAGGCTTGGGGGCTGGGGATCCTCTCCTTGCCCTTCCCCTGAAGGCCAGGGCACCACTCCTGAGAAGGGCACCTTTCTATGCTCTACTCCTCCCCCCACCAACCTGTGTGCAGAGCAACTTTCTAATTTGCCCCTAGCTACCCACCCCCAGACTCCTCTCCAGCAGATTTGTCGCCTCTTTCTCTGTCCATCGCTGCAGGATCTGTGTCTGTCCTCATGTATGTACGTCCTGCGGGTCACATGATCAATGAGTCCATGTAAACCCAAGCTGCAACTCTTCCACTGTGCTTTGCTGTGTGAGACTCCCTGTGCTTTCCTGGCTGGAGTCTATGACTCCCTCTAATGCCAGCATGGTTCTGGCTTAGAGAAGAATCCCAGTAAGTCTCTGCTTAGGGCACGTCTACACATGCCCCCACTGGACCTGCTATCTTTTCCTCCAGCCCACTTTTCTTGGGTTTGCTGGCTCCGACAAGGCCTCATCCCTCACTAAGTTGTCCAAATCAGCGATCCAGACCTCATCCTACACCCTTCATTCACTGCATCTGAACTGTTTCCAGTTTCCATCTCAACTCCAGTACGTAGCCTCCATTGGGCTCATGATTTGTGCACAGTGACTGGGGAACTGAACAGAAGTGGAAGTTTTCTCATTTCTGAAGTCAAGCTTGGTACTCTTAGAGAGTACTACTCTGTGCCGCTCAGTTGACTCTCAGAAGATTCTACCCTGTCTCTCTGGCCAGATTTTATTTCAAGCCAGGAACTCATTCTCATGCTCCAGGAATCCCTTTATCACCACTCGCCACACACGTAGGTCTGCACACACTGCGGAGAGAAGATGGTGAGTGGCTCAGAGCCCTGAGTGGTCTGAGATGGAGGGAGAGAACTACTGTCATGATTTGTCGAGTCCATGTGGAGCTGGGACACTGTGGCTCCAAAAGTCCTCTTTTCACGATGAAGACTGTGATGTTAATCACCACTACTTGTAAAATGTTAATGACCTTAGCATTTCTTTGTAAAATATATGTAATAATTATTTGATTTCTTAGTACCGGGGAGTAAGGAGAATGGACCACGTCAGGAGCTTCCCTAGTAATTCTCTGGGTCAGCAAATGATTCTTTCACCGTAGGAATCAGTCCAGAGATCTGTTGATCTGCCATTACAAAGGAGTTTTTGGAAGAATGGCCCAGAGGAAAGCCCCTAGGAGGAGCCAAGGGGAGGAGCGCTGGGTGACCGATACAAGTGTGGAAATGCCTCAGGGCCCCAGGCTTATTTCAAAAGTCCTTGCTCCAACTGAGAATCTGTCCCTCCATCCCGAATATCCAAAAGCATCTGATGAAAATAAAACACCCTGACTTCCAGGGGACAGCTGAGACCCCTGGCTTGGGGAAGGGTGGTGGCAGCTAGGCTGAGGTCTGAGTTCGTCCTAAACAGATCATTAATTCACCCAACAAATATTTATTGACCACAGCATGATTGCTTGCAGAACTTCCTTGAAACTTTCCCATATATCTATTCTCTCTCTCTCTCTCTTTCTCTTTTTCTGCCCCAAAACCCTGGTACAAAAACTCTTGAAAAGAAAAGGGGCTCTGAGTTTGTAGCTGGCCCATGAGATGAGAAGACAGTAAGGTGGTGGCCCAGCTCTGGGACCCCGTGGGAGGAACCCAGGAGCACTCAAGGAAGCTGACAGCCAAAGAAGGAGGAGGGTGTCCTCCCTTGGAGGCCCCCAATTCAGGTGAAATGGACTGTTTACTGTAACAGAGTTTTATAGTAATAACAGAATTGTGGCCACAAACCACACGTTCCTTCCTGTGTCTCCTCAGCTGCTCCCGACAGCCCCAGAACATGGTAGCCTCTCGAGTTTCTTCTGCTTGGCCTCTTTGAGAGCTGATCCTTTTGATTTATTATTCCCTCTCTGCTCTTTGAGTTTAGCAGCAGAACCTACACTTCTGGGTTAAAACCCCAGAAAACTGTTCTTCGTTAAAGTTTTGCCTTAAAATTCAATGGACTGTGACTGATGTTCAGTGGTTAAAGTTCCCGGGCTTTGTGACATCTGTTTTGGCCACTCTGAAGCCTGTTGTGTTCCCTCTGTTTCCTTTCCCAGCATTCAAATAAGTGAGGTTATGGGAGGGTTGACTCTGGATAACAGAGGCCAAACTTGGTATTTCCAGACTGTAAGGAAAATGGAGACTGTGACGCTTCCAGGAAATACAGACACACAAGGCAATGCACAGCTGGAACATCTGGCCTTATAAAACTAAAAATAACACCCCATAAAATGCATTTTATTCACTTACTTTGACAACTGAAACACACTTTCCATTACTCATGGTTCTAAGCCTCATGGTCCAAGAGTCCTGCCATTAAATGCCGAGGGCTTGACTATGTCTTGGTCACCTGGACTCACTGCTCTCCATTCCCCTCTTGTTCCCCATGGTCTAGGAACTCCGAATACACTCATGGTGCAGCCTTTGCTTAAAAAGCCCTTTTCCTCTCTTTTGTTTATGGCAATCCTGTTTCTCCCATTATACTTCCTTCAGAAGGCCGGGTGCTTTTGTGTAGATGAAGATTCTGCCATGCTGTCTACCACATTCTGGCCTTGTGACTTTCTGGCCATTTATCCATGAGTTGTTGGCTCATGTTCCTAAAACACAGTCTTAGCAGATGCTCGTCTCCTTTTGTACTCTGAGACTCATCTCTATTCTGGATGACTTAAGTGCCCACTGGGTTTGACCAGATGGCTTTCAGCTTCTCAGCATGATGGCACATCTTTCAGGTGCTCAGTCCCAGGACCTTATCTTGTCCCTAGAATTTACCTACTTCTGAAATCTTAAACTCCTTTACCTCAGGAACTTCCTGACCATGATCTCCCATCACTCCTGCTCTCTCTTATGACTTCTGCCTGAAATGCAGCAAAACCCAAGGATTTGATCCTTTGGACTCTCCCAATCTACCTGTTCCCATGGCCTTGCTTCCACCAGGCTGATATCAAGCCCTGATCGTGGGTTGTCACAACATTCACATTCCTGCCCAGACCCTCAGGTGCTTCCCTTCCTTGTCCTGTCCTTCTATTCCTTCTTTCTAGCAAACCCCAGTCTTGACTTCTCCCCTCTCCAACTGGCACATTGAGGCCTCCAGGATCAAGCAACACCTGGGAGCTTCCCGGCCAGCTCTCTGGGTGGCCCTTGCCAGCGCCTTCTTATATTCTGTAGTAACTCGGCTTCCGTGGACTTTGCCATCTGCCTACACTGTAATCCCAACTCCTTTCCCCTCCACTTTGAAAAGAACATCCTGACTTTAACTAGAGGCCCCACTGGAGCCTCCGAACTCTCCTAACTTTCCTTCTGCTTTCACAGACTATGTCCACATCAGTACATACCCTGGAATCCCTGCCTCCTCTCCATTCACAAGGGATGAGGTGACTCCTGAGACCCTGGCCTTCTACTTCCGTTCTGTATCTGATTCTCTGGTCTCCCTCTCTCACTCATATTCTTTCCATCTTGGGTTTAGGATCTCAACTACTGACTCTTTTTATTCAACACATAAATATTCTCAAGACCTTTCCAAGGAAAAAAACAACAACTGACTTTTGTCTCACCTGACAATGGATATTCTTGGTGCTTTGTGTCTTATTCAAATATTTACATGCCAGCAGTTAACATTCACACGTTTGTCCATTTTTCTGTTTATCCATTCACCCATTTCTCCACTCAAACAAATACATTTTAGTATCTTGACTATTCTTGGAAATAACCCGAGATGTAACATTTTTATATGTTCATATTTATTAATGTGTTCCTTTGTGTTTTGTTTAGTAATTTTAGCTCTTAAAATGAATGGTTAAAGAAAACATGGTGTGTATATATATACATATATATATATATATACACATATATATATGTATATATATATATACACACACATACAGAGAGAGAGAATGGAATATTTTAAAGCCATAAAAAGAATAAAATATTGACATTTGCAACAACATAGATGGACCTTGAGGGCATTATGCTAAGTGAACTAAGTCAGACAAAGACAAATACTGTCTGAACTCACTTATATGTGGGGTCTAAAATTTTAAAAAATGGAGCTCTTGGATACATAGGTCAGGTTGGTGGTTGCCAGAGAATACAAACTTCCAGTTATAAAATAAGTCCTGAGAGGTAGCAAATAGCATGGTGACTATAGTTAATAATATTGTATTACATATTTGAACATGGCTAAGTGATCCAAAAAGACTTTAAAAGATCACATGCCAAGAAAAAGGATTTGTAACCGTGTATGGTGATGGATGTTACCCAGACTTACCGCAGTAATTGTTTTGCAATATATACAGTACACACAAATACACAACACATTGTGCACTTGAAACGAATATAATGTTATATGCTAATTATTCGGCAGTAAAAATAATTAATTAATTCAAATTTTTAAAAAGGAAAGTCTTTATCCAAAGATCGGATGTCAAAATTATCCTTTATCTTTGTACATGCAAGTCCTTGAGACTGATTGTTTTTCTAGTTTTTTAGAAGTAAGGTACTGTTTAAGGGATGATTAATTCTTTTCTGTTAAATGTTAGCTCCAGTTCATTGATAGTGGCCGCCTGGGACGCAATATTAAAAAGGATCTGAATTCATGTGTTTCTTCAGCTTTCTCCCAAGGACCCAGCCGAGGGACCAAGCATCCTTTATTTAGTTAACAAATAAGTATTTAATAAATCTTGTTTTGCTCTTGTGTTTTTAATGGCCTCTCTCCCCTCTATTTCTGTTTTTGTCTTTTGATGCTAGAGAACTTTTATGTCTGGCTTCTCTAGATTATATTTTCTCTGTAATCCATTCTTTGTTTTTCTTTTTGGAGCTGAGAAGGTTTGGGGACCACTTTAACAAACCTCCTTAGCAGGCTTCTCAAAGCGTAGGTTAGGTGCTCACTCACCCAAACAATGAATCCAGGAGGACCAGACCTGCCAGAGCCTGGACCGATAGGACAGTTGGATGGACGACTCTGAGTTCTCATTCCTGCTGTTCAAGTGCTGTGGGGCTCCTGTTACTAGTGAGGCTGACAGGGTGGGGAGGGGGGCAGTCACAGGACCACATGTTATCCACCAACTGTCTGTGAAAGTCTCATCTGGATCCGTAAAGCAAATGAGTATTGCTTTGCTCTCATAGGTGTGGTTTCTAAAATTTCCTTGGTTATTGGAGTAGAAATGGTAAACAAGGCTGTGCACATGAAGCTTTAACAAATAATTAGGACACACACACACACACACACACACACACACATACACACAAACACACACACAAACTAAGAAAACAGAAGGGAAAAATATCCATTGCTGAGACTCAATGTAATTAACAAAACTTGACTCAGAGATGACACAGATGTTAGAAGTATCTAATAGGGACTTTCAAATAATTGGTCAATATGTTTGATGAATCTAGCAGAAAAGACAGACAATGTGCATGAACAGACAGGGAATTTTACCAGAGAGATGAGAATTGTAAGAAAAGGTGTCATAGAAATGCCACAAATGAAAACAAATGTAATATTAGAAATGAAGAACGTCTCTGACACGCTCTTTGGTAGACTTGAAACAACCAAGAAAATAACCAGTAGCTTTGATAGAAGTCTGTAGAAATTACTCAAACATAAAGAGAGAAAGACAAATAATGAAGGGAAGAAGCTCTCAAGACTTTGGGGACAGTACATCTTTTTTTAAAACATAGGTATAGCTGAAGTCTCAGAAAGAAAAGAAGAAGATAAAGAGGAGAAGCATTTGAAAAGATAATCATCAAGATTTTCCAAAAATAACATAATACTTCAAACCACAAATGGGAAAATCTCAGAGAGTCCCAGGCAAGATAATTTCCAAAAGCGTACACCTAGATATATCATGATCACAGTCCTACAAAACAAATAGAAATAGGAAATCTTGGAGGCAGCCAGAGAAAAAGGACATAGCACACAGAAAAATTATAGGGGGCTTCTCAGTAAAAGCCACATAAACCAGAAGTCAGGAGAGTGACATCTTTAATGTACTGAAGGAAAGAAAAAACACTGTGAACCCAGAGTTCTATATCCAGTTAAAATGGGTTTTCAAAAGTAAAGATGAAATGAGGATTTATTGCCAATATACTGGTCCCACATAGAATGTTAAAGGAAGTTCTTCTGGCAGAAAGATGTGATACCCAGTAGAATCTTAGTCCTGCACAAAGTAAAAAATGAGTTTTGTGGATGCTAAAAAGGCAGAAAAGAACCAAGAATACCTAAAAAACTAGTCCTCAACTTTGACATGTGTATATTCTCCCTGATAAATCTTGGCAAATATCCACCCAAGACAAATAATATTAAAGAAGTATGGATGGTCCCAGGAATACATTAAGCATCAACAGATTCTAAATCTTCAGGCTTTTTCTTGGGTTATTTAAAACCACAGAACATCTATGTCATGCATATCAGACAGGACCTGCCTGGACTGTTTTTGTTTTTTGTTTTTTTTTCTGTCAAGAATGTTTTAGCTCAACCCCAAAAGATTTTGCCTCTTGTTTAAGAAATGACTGCTCGGGTTCAGACATGGGGCCATAATAATTGTCTCTCGTATGCAATCATGTGTTATGATTAGAAAGGTCTTGTGTTCATTTTTTGCCTGAGGACACTGAGGCCCCTACGGAATAGCACAGGGAGAGATGTCCGAGCTTGGTTTCCAGCACTGACTTAAGGTCTTTGATCCTCCACATGTCAGTTACCCCTACTGACCATATGACAACAGAACAGCATATTTAATACATTTCTAACAGGACAGTTGGGATCGTCATAGAAGGCACCCTCCCAATAAAGAGCTTTATGATGAAAATGATGATGATAAAAAATATTTTCATGCCTCTGTGACATATCACTATCAGTAGTGTGACCTGAGCAAGGCACTCAGCCACTCTGACCTTCTCGAAACAACAATGGCTCACAGGCAGGTTGTGAGGTTAAATGAGCTAACGGTTGGAATATGCTTAGGACAGTATTCAACATACACTAAGGAACTTTGTTGTCTTTATTGTTTCAAGGATATAAATTTGAAAGGTAATCTGAATTAGAAATTATGGGCTATAGATTTGCAAATTAGAAATACATGTGTACAAATATGTTACTGGCTTAAAAACAATAGGCAATGTTTAGTCAATGTCTTTGATAGCTCTACTATCTCTTAAGCTGTTCTCAGTAAGTTACGTTTTAGTGATAAATTATATAACTCATACTTTAAAGTGTAACAAAAGAATTTTGGACTGAGAATTATCTCCCTTTAAGTACCAAAGAAATAAGATATGACTTGAAGGTGAAACTTGAGGAACTCAACAGAAGACCATGGGAGAAGGGGAGGGGAAAACAGAGTTTCAAACAGAGAGGGAAGCAAACCATAAAAGACTCTTAAATACAAGGAACAAACGGAGGGTTGATGGAGGAGGGGCAGGGGAAGGGGAAAATGGGTGGTGGGCATCAAGGAGAGCACTTGTGGGGATGAGCACTGGGTGTTGTATGTAAGCAATGACTCATGGGAATCTACCCCCAAAACCAAGAGCACATGTATGCACTGTATGTTAGCCAACTTGACAATAAATTATATTTTTAAAAATTAAAAAATAAGTAAGAAAAAACCCAAAAACAACAGGAACAATAAAAAAACTCAAACAAACAAAGATATGACTTGAACATCAGAATGATGTGAGCATCAAAGAACATTCTCTTGGTAAAAAACCACAATAAGTGAATACATAATATAATTTTTGGCTAAATAAAAATAAATAATATAGTCAGACAAGCCACATACAAGAAGGAAGGAAGGAAAGGAAAGGTAAGGAAAGGAAAGGAGAGGAAAGGAAAGGAAAGGAAAGGAAAGGAAAGGAAAGGAAAGGAAAGGAAAGGAAAGGAAAAGAGAAAGAAGTGATATTTAGAGAGAAATGATACTTTGGTCTATCATCCATTTTTCTGTGTTCCTATTCTAAAATAAACTAAAAGCAATAGAGAAGAAAAAAACACTTTTTAAAATACACGTGGCAATCCAATTCTAGTCTCAGGCTTAATTTAAAATTCAACCTTACTCAACAGTAGAGAATGGCCTCAGGCTAAATGAAACCCTGTAATTTGAAAACCTAAATGGAAGCAAATATGCACTGGTGAGTAAGTGTGTCGTTTGGCAGAAAGCAGTTAGTACAGATGACCCAAAATACTCATCCAACATTTCAGGGCAAAGTTACATTTTTGCAAAGCTCAAATGTGTCTCTGTGTGATTGACGGCATTGTCTTTCTTTGGAAGTAAAGTGCTTGAGGCCGTCAAGAGTAGACATCACAGCGTCTACACACAGCGCTGTGAAATGCCTGCCAACCCTGGAGACACACTGGAAGTGAAGGTGCTGACACAGCGTGCTCCACCCACAAAAGGTTGAGCACAGCCACCATGAAAGGTGCAGAAGAGGTGACCTGAAAGCCTGGCTTTACATCAAGCTCCTTCATGCTTGCCGCCCAATCTCAAGCAGATAATTTACATTCTGTGTGCGTTGGTCTCCTTGCCTGGAACATAATGATGGTGAAGACAATGGCCATGATGACGGAGGTGATGGAGATGATGCATACTTTGTCAGGTTGAGGGGAGAATTGCATAGGTAATGTACATCTACTTAGAACAGAGTTTGCTGCACCTTCTATACAAACACTTGCTATTATTAGTATCATAATATGTCCAAATATTAACATGGGTTTAAAGTTTATTGCTGTTTTAAGTGAAAATCACCTGTCAGTACATATTGTCAATAATTTCTCCCTTCTGTACATTGATTAGGAACTTTGATGGTCCTGCCTTTCTAATTTACACAAACACTGTTAAAATGAAAATCTATAAATTTTCCAAATCCTAACTGTGTAAATCCATGTATTCAACACCTCAAAACCAATTGGTTTTATACATAATTTTTATTTGATACATAGTTTACTTTTTTTTTACAGTAAGTACAAAATTGCAGTTAAAATTATGCTTTTAATTCCAAATCCAAACTTAGGATTCCAATCTGGTGTATATTTTACAAAAGGAGTGGTTATTCATCTTGGGATAATTGATCTGTCTTTCTACCATGTAGTTGTACAGTTGTAAAGTTTTTAGAAACTAAAGCAATCTATGCACTTGTTAATCTTGTTTATTAACTATCAAAATGTCTCTGGGCAATAGAGCATATGTTACAAATTAACAGCACATGATTATTAAATACATTACTTTTAGAATTTGAATATTTTCCCCTAATGGTCTAACATCTCTCTAATTAGATATGCATTTCCTTAATAAGTAGTTTCTCAACAAACTATTTAAACTATTTAAATTTGTTCATAGTGATAGGACATAAATGTACTTAAAGCATCTTATGGTACTGTAAGAATGTAAGGCAGCTCTTTCCAAAATGTGTAAGCATTGCTCATTGGAGAATCATTTATGGTCAAGAATCACAAGTATGGTCAAGTAAATTGAAAGAACTGTATTACCACTGAGCCAATAGAATTCCATTAAGTATGATTTTTAAAAATTATGATCACCTGGGGCACCTGGTTGGCTCAGTTGGGAAAGCATGAGAGTCTTGATCAAGGGTTGTGAGTTTGAGCTCTATGTTGGGTGTAGAGCTTACTTAAATATACATAAACTTAAAAAAATTATGATCACTAAAGGTATGAAAAATAGGGCACATTAAATAACAATAATAATAAAAGTATATTAAATCAGGAACTATTAATATATACCATTAATATGTTGATTTCCATTTAATTTGGATCCTAAATTGTCCACCCAAGATGATGATGATGATGGCAGGGATATATTTTAAAAAGAGGAGGAAGGGAAGAAGGCAGTTATATTGGAAAGGGAAAACCACTCGGACTTTTTCTCAGAAGTTCATAAACCTTTCTTTAATTTTATCCCAAATGTTCACACTGTACTTAAATCTGTAGTGACCTTATGGCTGTTTTGTGAGTTTGAATGAACTAAGCTTCTCTGAAGGTATTTTCTCCACTCTTTTGAAGAAAGTGCAAAGTGAGTTGCTCTCTTTTTGATGGGATTTTGCCCTCTTTGCAGGGAGGCAGCTAACCATTGTGGTTTTGTCTGAAGTTCAAGCTTTATTCATGAAAGACATCGCTTTTCTTTGCCTCTTCAGTAAGTTCTGAATAGTGACACTTTTTCCAAAATTAGACCCATTGGTGACTCACTGAGTTCTCTGGGGGCCTCTTCAGACAGCCCAGTCCCAGCAGCTCTCCGTGGGTGGAGGGACAGTGAGCCCCTGGAAGAATCAAAGCTGAAGAAAGAGTTTCGCTGCCCGATACCTGTTAAATGTCCTCTGACCAAGTTTCTTTACCTAGAGACTCTCACGGCACAAAGACCTGGCCAGCAGGTAACACCAGGAGAGGGAGAACGTCTCTCCAAACTTCCTCCCCAGTCATTGGGCAAAGAGTTGCTTTGGAGGAAATGGAACATCAAGACCACCCTTGGTGGCCACCAATGGGGCAAAGGTGAGAGTGTGCCGGTGGAAAAATCTTGGAGACATTAACTGTTGGGAGAAACAATAGGGAATCCCCAAAGCTGGCCAGGAAGAGCACACTTTGGGGGCAACTTGGGAGAAGTGACATAATGTGGCACAGGAGGTCTGGGGTCCAAGTCCAGTGAGGCAACTTCTAGATATTTGCTAGTCTCCTGAGGCAGCCAACTCTGGACCAACAAGGACTCTGCTAAAAGGTACTCAGGAAAAGTGAGGCACCCCCCACCCCCAAAGCTTCTGGGACCTGAGGACACAAGGGCTACACTAGCAATTTGTGTGAAATACAAATTTGCTGCTTCTTGCCCACTTGATAAAGAATCTTAAACAAAGGCTAAATACATGAGGATTTAAACAGGTACAATAAAGACTTGTGACTATGAATATGCATCTTTCCATATGTTTCATGTCACACAGGGAGTGTTTTGTATAAATGTTAAGGGAATAGCTAAGGAAGAAGACAAAGGCAATCTATCCAGTTCGTCAAGAGGAGAATCATTTTTCAACCTGGCACCAAAGAAACAATTTCCCTCCTTTGCTGCACTCTGGTTTATTCGACCAAGTGCTCAGAACCCACGTTTTAAGCTCTGCCCGAGGAAGATGTCACCTGCCTTTCCCAGGCAGCTGGTAGGAGCTGAGGCTCTAACTGCAGAGAGCCGTCAGCTCGATGGGACATCTCATGGATTTCTGTCTACATTTCAGATAATCAGCACCTTCCAAAGGTTGTTCAAGACCCACAACCAGAGTTATAGTTTAGGATATACAATATAATGGAGGATGCTGGGAACCTCCCTTGTGCTGGAGCGTATCATGGTCCGGCATCCACGGTAAGAATTAACTCTTCCTAGTGGAAGCCTCAGGGAGACCAAGACTCTCTGTAAGAACTCTAATGACACAAAGACTCAAGCCCACCCGAAATGCCAGGTTGCATCTCCCAAGAAATAGCTGGATGTTTCAGTGTGTTAACTTAACAGAATGCTAGTTGCCAACATTTACTGAGCGCCTGTCCCAAGGTAGGTGCAGGCATAAGGGCTACTGTCCCCATTTGATAGATGAGCCAACTTAGACTGAGGAAGTCGGGCAAATTATCTGTGGCCACATGGCCAGGAAGGGGCAGAGCTGAGGTGGAATGTGGGCTTTTGACTTCAAAGCCCCTCTCTTGATGACCACAGTTACATGGGCTTGAGAGAGACTGTGTGTGTGTGTGTGTGTGTGTGTGTGTGTGTGTGTGTGAGCCATCAGAGACTATAGAAATAAGAAAATCATATGTGAAATATGAGGTCTTTGGTAAAACTAGGAAAAAGTGACTCCCTCCCCTGTTGTGCTCCCCTGTCCCTCCTGCTCTTACTCAGCAATGCCCACACCCCGACCCCACCTGCAAACAAAACAGAACAAGACGAAACTCCTCTGTGGGCAGGAATTCTCTTGAATTCCCTTCCCACCTCTGCTTCTCACCTCTGTGCCCTCTTTTTCTAATCAGGAATTCATAAGTCCTGATTAGCTAAGAAGCCCTTCCTCCCACATAACATATTCTGTTTTAACGAGGCTTTTAGAGACACACATGCCTTAATCTCAAGATGCGACTTGACTGACCGACATCTGAAGTGTGGCACTTCAACCGGACAGACATTCTGGCCAGTCTGATCACTCAGCCTCTGGAAGTCATGATAAAATTGCTGTTCTGACTGCTGTCTTGTGTCTCTTCAAGGAGATGATAGCTCACCACCTTTTTCACTGTCTTGTAGGAGAATTCAGAAGGAATATATATTTTTGTCATCACGAGACCCCTGAACTTGTAAGTAGCCAAACTTTGTGTAGGAAACGTCCTGGATTTCTCCAAAGGAATGTTAGGAAGTTTGCACTTGGGAGGGTCCCCTTGATCTGTGTGCACTGGTGAGCCTTTGACTTTCCCTGACCCTGTAAATAATAGAGCTGCAGCAGATAAGCCAAATGGCCCTGGGAAAACAGTCAAGGTCTTCATCTGAAGCTTAGAAAGGACACAGAGCAGCTGAATTTTCTTTCCTAAAGCAATCATGGTCCTGGAGCTCATCTGTTGATATTTGTCTCTACGAACAAGTTGAGTTTTGCTGAAAATATGTCATTTGTTCCATATAGAAAAGATCTGAAGTAGAATTCTTTACTGTGTTATCTTCCTTTTTTTTTCTGTTTGCCTTTTCTTCTAGAATAACATGGCTTTATGAGGGAAGGACAGTAAACACCATGACTAAATAGCGACACCATGCACAACTAAAAAGGCCCAGCTATAATTCCACTCTCATTCAAGAACTGGAAATAATATCTCTTTCAGCTGTTACCTATAAAATATTTCTTGATGTGTGGGTAACACTGATGCTATCATGGACCCCCTCCCGTGAGGAGATTTCTCCCAAGTCAATGGTGGCTTTTCAAAACCCCCTTAGGCGATTATTTTGCACTCTTGCTTTCATTTAGGGATACCCATGGAAGGAAAGCTCGTCCTCTGGTTCTCTCTGTTGGTGTAAACGTAGCACAAAGACCATCGCTGTTTTCTAAAATCTTAGCCATGCCATCAGGGTACTGTTTCCTGGAGCTTCCAATGTATAACTCCTACAAATATACGGCGAGCATGTTTTGAAGATTCGCTTAACTCATTAGTGAGAAAATCAGAAGGATAAGGCCTAGGTCCAAAGAAAATACGAAGTACGCCTGGTGGCTCAGTCGGTTGAGCGTCCAACTCTTGATTTCAGCTCAGGACATGATCTCATGGTTTGTGGGAGCGAGCCTGGCATCGGGTTCTGAGTTGACGCTGTGGAGCCTGCTTGAGACTCTCTCTCTCTTTCTCTCTCCCTCTGCCTTTCCCCCAGGCTCTCTATTTCTCAAATAAATAAACAAGTGTATGTGATCAATGCAGGAAGAATGTCGAATGAGCTTACTGAGTTAGAAACAAAACTGGTGGCTTCCAGGGAAAGCAAAGCAAAAGAAATGAACAACAGGACAGTGCCACATTTGGCTTGATCCTCCTTTCTACTAGATCATTCATCACATTGCTGTACCCTCACATCAGTAATAAGCATTACATCTTTATTATTTTTTTAATGTTTCAATTTATTTATTTTGAGATAGAGAGACACTCCCAAGCAGGCTCTACACCATCAGCACACACCCCAATGCAGAGCTCGAACTCATGATGGTAAGATCATCCTGAGCTGAAATCAAGAGTCGGATGCTCAACCAACTGAGCCACCCAGGCACCCCTAAGTGTTACATCTTTATTTTTTTATTTAAAAAATTTTTAATGTTGATTTATTATTTATGAGAGAGAAAGAGAGCGAGCATGAGCAGGGGAGGGGCAAAGAGAGAGTGAGATACAGTTGAAAGCAGGCTCCAGGCTCTGAGCTGTCAGCACAGAGCCTGATGTGGTGCTTGAACCCATGAAGGATGAGTTCATGACCTAAGTGGAAGTTGGACACTTAACGGACAGAGCCACCCAGGCACCCCTGTGTTATATTTTTAAAAGAACATTCTTCTGGAGTTTCAGATGCTCCTTGGATTGGGTTGTTAAACTGTTAGATGTTATTCAATGACATTGAAAGGGCGCACTGATTTTTTTCCTTATATTTCCTTTTTTTTTTTTAATATTCCTCTTCTGTGGTAACTGTGCAAGAGAATCATCAATGAGATGAGATTTTCAATCCCAATACTTCCTTGAAACATCTTTCTGCAGCTCCTGGTCTTCCAAGCGGAATCCTTTCAGGTGGCCCAGGACACCTCCACCCCTGTGGGACTGACTTCCTGGTCCTCAGCTTGGAGGTCACGCTAACACCAGCTAACAACAGTCTATAGCATTTACACAAGAGCCTATGGCTCATTCGAGCTTTCCCGTGCCGTGGGCTATCTGTCCCCCGTGAAAGATCCATACTCCATATTCTTCTCTTATTCCTATTATTTGTTGTAAATATTTCATTAATAATGGGGTCATTTGGAATTCTATTTCTCCATTTGCATGAGTGAAATAATACGCAAAACTGTTTCGAAGGAGGAGACGTTAACATACCAAAAGAAACTGAACCGAGAGCGTAGAGGCCCCTGATGTCCCCCTCGGCACCTGCCAACAATAGGCAGAGCGTCCAGCTGCCAGACTGTGTGTGCAGGCGCCGTGCCGCCCCGCTCACAATGGCCGCGCCTGAAAACAGCAGTTAAAATGCAAATGGTGGGGACAGACCCGGTATCTGAGGCCTCACATCTCGGAGTCTAAAAGACACCCTTTCAAAGGCTTCTGTTCCAATTGCAAATGCTCCTCTTTTGTTCCTGGAGGCCTGTGAGACAGCTCTGAGTAATTCCTCCCCAGACAAATTGGCTTTCTCTTCCCAACACAAAAGCCCAGGCCGAGTTTAAAGAGCAAAGCGCAGGTTTTGTTCAAGGGCCTTAACGAAGGTTAAGGTTAACCAAGAGCACAGGGGACATCCCAGGGAGCCCCACCCACCGCCCCGGTTCTTAGGAGAGGCCACAGCTGTGTCCTCCGCCCCTTCTCTCTCTCTCAGTCAGAGTTTCCCGTTAATCTCTTTGTTTCAGCTTTGGATGCCCCGTTAACTGGTTCCAAGAAGTTACATATTTCCAAGAAATCACTCAATAAGTCACAGACATGATGTCAAACGGAAACTGACCATTATAAAACCTGAACTTTTCTGAGCATGTGACTTCTACTCTGAGAGGATCTAAGAATTTCGGTCCAGGGGACACAATGTCCGTGGCCCTCACCCCAAGGGCCAAGTCCTGGGAGTCACCGCAGCACGTCCACAGCAGGTGTGAGGACAGCCGGCCAGTGCCAGAGGGTCAGTGGCCCCATGCGGGCTGGGAACCTCCCTCAGAGACTCTGGGGTCCCAGCACTAAATTTCATGGCCAAGACCCTTCCAGGAACTTGGAAGGAAATTGGCTTCAGTGGAGCAGCAGCCTGTGACCTGAAAGGCATTTAGTCCACAAGATTTAAGCTGAAAACACAATTCTTTTCCTTGGAAGCAGGAAGTAAATTCTCAAGAGACCCTATTATTTTCTGATGACTGCTTCTTTGGAAATGGTAGAGCTTGGGGGTTTTAGTGTAAGAGACATAAATAGTGTCCTTGGATTGCTGAACTTCCATGAAAACTCAATAAAACACCAGTATGGGAAACTGTCCACAGCCTTCAGGTGGCTGTGAAAAGAAATGCTTGGAGAGAAAATGCGTTTTTGATTTGCAGTAGCCCAAGTGACCCTGAATGTCCCGCCCCTCCCCAGTGGGGAAGGACCAGAAAGCTCACTCCTGTTGTGTCCCGCTCACCCAGGACCCACGAGGGGGCAGTTGTCCCACTTTGGGGACTGGCTCCTGCCTCCGCTGCTGCATCTCAGTGGGAAGCCACCTGCCCCGACCCTGTGGCCCCCCTTGGGCAGGAGGAGCCGTGCAGGATGGGCCCCTTTCTAGTTTTGTGTCTCGCCTACACCTGGCCTGGAGGAGGTCTGCTTTGGGCCTGGGATCTCACAGAAGGCTCCATTCACATCTATCTGCCAACTCCTTCCCGAGGGACTCAAGCAAGCCCCCCCAGATGGGCAGAGATGGGGGGACTGACCTCATACCATCCCCTCATTTTCCACATCCCACGGCAGCTGAGAATTTTAGACTACATGTGCAGGCATGCAAGAAATAGCACGTCTTTATTTTCATCAGATTCATCCAAATCGAACTCCGTGTGTTTAACCCCCCAGACGGGAGGGCACTGAGTCTCTTGTTACTATTGCTTCTCCCCCGCCATATTCCCAGGCTCACATGTTGCCACCTTCCGTGTGTCAGCTCCTATGACATAAATTCCTGCCGGTCCAGCCTCCAGCCTGTGAGGTCCCTGCGTTCAGTTCCCTCTGGTTTGCAGTATAGAACGGCTGCTGTCATTGGCTCGGCGACTTGCCTCCGTGGGGTCTCGGGGAAGCTAGTTTGTCCTGTTGTGCCTCCATCTTCTCATCTGGAGAATGGGTGATGAAAGCACCAGGTTCCAAGGGAGTGTGGCTGGCTCAGATGAATCAATCCTTAGGACCCGTTACCTGAAAATCACACAACCAGCGGTGGTTGTTAGAGTCTGCACATGGCTGGATGGCCGTTTCAGGAGGCGACTGCACCTCAGATTCAGCAGCTGTGATACCGCAGGAGTTTTGGTTCACGCCGAGTCCGTGTCTCTCACTCCCCTCACGTCTCAGATGTGGGGAGCTAGATGCTGACGGACAGCATTGCTCTGTTTGCAGGGAATTTGTTTTACGGCCGACCTCTGCTGAGGGCAAGTGATACAGGTTTTCCATTTCTGGAGGTGACAAGAAGTCCCTTGAATAAGGAAGTCATCTAAGTTTAAAGAAATGATTGGTTTGGGAAGACATAGACGTGCAAGTGTGCACAAGCCTGATGGAGCTCAGATGACCGCACTTTGGAGGCCCCTTTCTGTGGGATCTGCTCTCTGCGGCTACAGAGAACAATATGGAATTTCCACCTTCAAGGAGGGGGCAGTTCACAGCCAAGATCAACAGGAGTAAGAGGACAGAACGGAATGAAACAGCAAGTAATTTGTTACAGATCCAAGTTCTGTAAACATTCAAGGGCAGCGGGGTGGGGTGGGGAGAAGGGAAAGGGTGTCCGGAGAGGACGGAGGGGGGAGGGACACGTGGGTTCCCGAGGGGCACAGGACTGTGCAGACACGGCCTAGGGGGACGGAGGAGAGGAAGTGTGGTGGCATGCATGGGCTTTGAGTGGCTGGGGCAGAGCCCAGTTCTGTGTCAGGGGGTGCACGGGCCCTGAAGGACCATGATGACAAATTAAGGGTAGGAAGTGGGGAGTTCTGCACCACTGAGCATCAGCTTCGCAGGATAACGCGGCCCTTACAGAGTTGTGTTTGGCAGCAGCTCACAGGCTGTGTCTGAGGCTGAGGCAACAGAGGAGGACAGGCCGGCTGGGAGGCAGATGCTGCATCCTGGGGTGTGCCAGGGAAGGGCCCAGGTGGGCGAGGGGGAGGGGAAGGCGAAGGGGGAGGAGGAGGACCCGAGGGAGCACCCTGGGCTTGGAGACTCGGCCGGACGTTCCGCCGGGGCTTCTGCAGAGAGTGCTGCAAGAAACAGGGCAGCCCTGCTGTCCCTCGGAGATCTGATTTCCGTCCTTTTGGGCAAGTCCCCAGAGGTGGGATTCCAGGATTGCCTGGCTGCCGTATTTTAACTTTCCGGGAACCTCCCTGCTGCTGGAGGAGACGCCCCGCCTGGGTCCCCGCTGACACCTGTCGCCGCGCTGGCATCCGCCTTCCCACAGTGGTGTGGTGACGTCGCGCTGCAGTTTTGGCCCACCATCTGCTGCGGATCAGTGACATCGGGCATGTTTTCAGACACCTCCTCGCCATCCGCTGATGAATGAATGGATGAAAAAATGTGTCTTAGGTACACAATGGACTATTATTCAGGTTTAAAAAGGAAGGAAATCCTGCCATACGCACCAACATGGAGGGCCCTGGTGGACGTGGTGCGAAGAGAAAGGAGCCGGTCCCAGAAGGACAAACACTGAACGGCCCCACGTACATGAGGAATCCAACAGTCAGGCTCATGGAAGGAGAGAATACAATGGCGGTTGCCAGGGGCTGCGGGCGGGGAGACAGGGGGTGCTGAACATTGGGAATAAAATTCCAGTTACACAAGGTGAGTAACTTCCAGCAATTTGCTGTGCAGCGTTGAGCCTGTAGAGAACGGCACTGTATTTACCCTGAAATATCTGGTAAGAGAGTCAGTCTCACGTTAAGTGTTCTGACCATGGGGAAATAGAACAGAACAGAATAGAATAAAACAGAACAAAATAGAATAGAATAGAATAGAATAGAATAGAATAGAATAGAATAGAATAGAATAGAATGAAATAAAATAGAATAAAAATAGGATAAAATAAAATAAAATAAAATATAAGGCGACACAGGGTGAGAAGTGACTCTGGGAAGGAAGAGGTCAAATGGCTCGTGTCAGACCCTAAAAAAGAATCAAGTCCAACTGCCTCTGCAGCCCCCCTGGGAACGGAAGCCACGGCCCACGGAGGGGAGGGGGGCAGGGACATTCCAGTGGAGGGCTCTCCCGGGGGAAGGGGGGGGTGACACTGACGGGGCTGAGCTTCTCTCTGTGCGACCTCAGTTCTGTCTGATCTTTCTGCGGCTTTTTGGCTGTGACAAGCCACCTTTGCATCTGGAGGGCAACTGAAAACACAAGCCCAAGTACAAAATGCACGTGCCGATTCCAAAATGGAGAAACAGGAAGCAGGGGCCAGACCGCACATCCAGCATGAAGGTGCTGCACGGTTAGACTCCCCAAGCGGGAGCCGTGAGCGAAGGGAGACATTCCTGTTTCAAAGACCACCCAGGATTCCACCTTAATGAATATTGTTTCCCTTTTCGGTTTTTAAATTCGGTCTTCAGCTTTTTATATCTTACTGCAAACGACACCAGAAAGTTCAAAGAGTAAAGTAAAATCATGCCCCTGACCGTTGCTGACCTTTGCCACATATCAGAGACATCTGTTTTCAAAGGCGGTGACGAAATGTCCCACGCTCTTTGACAATGTGGCGTATCTGCAATTCAATTGCATTGTGCAAGGTAAATAAGCTGTGTTTACACAACACATTTTTTCCTTCCTAATTGGACAAGAACCGAATGCTTGAGCCTACAAAATGCAGGAGTAGATTCATCACAGACTGCAGCTCACATGCATCGTGCAGACACGGATAAAGCCTCCTGGCACAGGGTGCGCGGGGACCGTTGATAGAGGGGACCCTTGCAGGGAAAAGCCAACACTCGGCACAGCAGAATCACCCCAGGGCAGTGCTCCAGACCTGGTTCCTATGCTGTCTCCTCAGATGTCCCATGGAGGAGACTGAAACGAGACATCCACCGTCGGTTGAACAGCACAGCACTGAGCAGGAGTCGGTAACCACATCCCCCAACCTGGCCTTGAAAGTCTTTTCTCTTCCCTGAGCATAAAACTACTTCTCCACCTGTCCTATGAAAACAGGAGATAAGTGATTACTCAACCGCATCCCCGTCAGAGTCATTGTTCTTCAGGAAAAACGATAAACAGTCTCTACTGTGGAGTCAACAAAACTTACCTGTAAGACGTGAAATTATCAGCCTTTGCCAAAGCGTATGGGAGACAGGAAGTAAGGCCTGTGAGTGCGTTCACGCCTTGTTCACTTTATCGGTGGTAGAGACACAGGACAGTTACGGCCAACGGTGGTTCTGTTTGCTGATCCATTTGCAGCCAGTGTGACCGGGCTCTCCTGAGATGGGGTGGGAGGAAGGCTAGAGATGTCTCTCGAGGTTCTATTTCCTTTAACTTTCTGGGTCCTCATCACGTGGGGCCTCAAGACCTGCATCAGGGCCCCCTCGTGAAATCTAACGAGGGACAGAGAGGCAAGTGCAGGGCACTGTGAATTTGGGGTGGGGGCTCTGGAAAGGGCTTCTGAGAGGGTGGCAATCCGCTGCAGCTCAAGGCATGAGTAGGCATTGGCCAAGCCAAGACGAGGACAGCCTTTCCAGGGGGAAGGGCAGGGGACCTGTAGCGGGAAAGAGACTCCAGAGAGCCCACCCTCAACAGATTACAAAAGGACACAGTGGAAAAAGCTGAATGAGCAAGAGGGTGAGGAAGCAGAGGACAAGCCAGCCCTCCAAGCCTAGAGGCTTCTGGGTAGCTCCAGGGTGTCCAGAGGGTGACATCGCACCGAGCCCCACAGAAGCAGACTAAGCCGTGTCACATCAGAGGGTGTGGTTGAGGGGAAGCTGGCCTGAAAGCAAAGCAGCCGCCGTTCCTACCTGGGCCACCCAGACGAAGGCACAGGGGCCACCAGAGACCATGAGCCAGGCCTGGCGAGGGGGAGGAGCTCGGGAATAAATGGCCACATTTCAATTTCTTGCCAGCCCCAGGGCTCAGAGAGATGTATCCAAGTTATAAAAATAATGAAACGTGGCATTCCTTACTCCCATGTCCTGGATCAAATTCTGATTTGCCTCTCTTCTTCTTTAACAGAATGTCTGTGGTCACCTGTTCCCTGAGCCGCCTGCCCCCATCTTAGCCTCCTTGGGCCCCCGATTCCCACCTCCGAGGGGCTCTTCCTCACCCTTGTAGTTCCCCCAATCCCGCCAATCCTTTGAGGTTCACCCCAAAGCCACCTCCTTCACCTCTGCACCTTCGGGCCCTCACTGACTTCCCATTGTGGTTCATGTCATTTTAATATTAATCCTACAGTACATCACCTCCCTTCCCAGGTATCCTGCCTGTGTGTTCTCATTTCTTCTGAGCAAGTAGCCGCAGACGGGGCCTCAGACATGCAGAAATTCAAAAAATGTGGGTCCGGTTCCCTGGGGTTGTGGTGTAATGACCCACCATACCACTATTATAGCTAGATGAGAACAGTATCCAAAACATTGATGAGTCTCTCTAACTGCATTCGTTTCCATGCTGATGCACTTACTCACTCCACAAATACTTGTTGGATGTCTATTATGTTTCAGGCATAGGTACCTGGACATTTTTGATAAGAAGTGGACTTTTAAACTGAACAGGAGTATGAAGATAGTTGTTTTGGCTTTTTGTTTTGTTTTTTACGTAGTTGGATGTTTTCAACCACTGTCCTGCCTTTCCGATTTCTCAGGAACCTCTGGCTATACATCTCGGTTGGCCAAACCGCTGTGACGGATGCACGAGGTCTGTCGGGCAGCACAGGGCATGGCACTAGGTGGGCCTCACATTGGCCAGCTTGCCAGAAAGCATCTCCTTCCTGACTGTCATTTCAGATCTCGGCAGATATTCAGAAAGAAACGAGGAGGTAAGGCCCAAGGGTGTGGCCGTGGACATCTCCACCTTAGGGAGGGAATAGTGGGGTTCAGATAAGCCTGAGGACATCCTCACAGTAAACTGGATCCCTTCCACATCTTCAAACACAGCCTCTCTTGCAATCAAATATTTCTTCCTCTTCCCTGCCCGACTTCCTAACCAACTTCCTTCAACCGCATTCGGTGTAAACATCACATTCCTCCGATGGCCCCTCATGTGTGCTCTCCCCACTGGCCTCTGCATCATGTAAATATTTACTATTCCTCAGTTAGTCGCTACCACTGGTACCTTGCAGTCACTCATACTGTAGTCGACAAGGCATAATTTGTCAGTGATGCCGTAGCAAAGGCTAATGTTGAGTCTTAGAAGATCTGGGTCCTTCTATACACTGATTTTTTTTGTGTGCCCATAATAGTTATTTATTATAGAAAATACAAGAACTGTAGATAAACAAAGAAAAACATTATCCATGATCCCACCAGCCTACAGTGACTCACTGTTGAAAAAGAACTCTGAAAAACGGTTCGACAGAAAGCCGTGAGTCTGGAGCTCAATTTTCATGGAGGGTAAAATACGCGGGCCATTTTGTGAACACATTCCTCATTCCACCCCAAATCATAACCCTCTCTTCAGGAACGTTTCTGCACATATTTGCTGATCCCCGGCCATAATGTCTAAAAACAGAAGTTCAGGGTACAAATGGATACAGGTTTAAGTGGATTTTATCACAATTTCTCAAATTACCAGGCAGAGTCTTATTCTTATACCAATTAACACTCCCATCAGTGTAAGTGTCTGAATTTTCTTCTACCTTGGCTGACACTCAGGAGTCTCTTCCTTTGTAACTTTTGCCAGACAGACACAAGAAGTGATTATCTCACTATTCTGGGTTTTTAACTGTTTGTTTATTTATTTGGAGAAAGAGAGAGAGAGAGAGAGAGAGAGGGAAGGGCAGAGAGAGAGAGAGAGAGAGAGAGAGAGGGGGAAGGGCAGAGAGAGAGAGGGAGAAAGAGAATCCCAAGGAGGCTCTGTGTTGTCAGTGCAGAGCCTGATGCAGAGCTCGATCCTACAAACCGTGAGATCATGAGTTGAGCCAAAATCAAGAGTTGGATGCTTAACTGACTGGGCCTCCCAGGAACCCCCTTGTTCCTTTTCTTTTCTTTTTTTTCAATACCTTTTCCTGTCAACTGCTAACTTAGGCTCAGAGAACACTTTCTTAAGACAAACCTGGGTAAAGAAGGGTAACAATACAAGTAAACATGGCAGGTGTTCTTTCATTAAGTTAGGGACACACATTATGGGTCTTGCGCTGTGTTCCCCAAACCTATAACCCATCGATGAAATCAGATGAACAGACCAATGATGGTTACACAGAGTGTTGGCAAAGGCGCTTGTTGCTTCTACAATTAGCGATTCAAAATGAAAAGCTTTGGCAGTTAACAGTATCTGTTGGGTACCTCCCATGTCCAAGGCACTTTTGTGGTGGAGGAGAAAGCAAGAAAACAAACCAAGAAGAAAACAGCAGACAGCGCGAAGGCCCCGGATGAGTGAACCTGGGAGGCTGGCTTCCTGCCGAGCCGATGATTCCTTTCAATGAGTTGCCAGAGACTATGACTGAATTCAGCACATATCTGCAGAATATCTGTCACGTTCCAGGGAAAAGGTGAACGTGACTCGGCTCCTGCGCTAAAGAGTCCTAATGTATTTAAGGTACACAGTGCATGGTAGAAATAGAAATTGAAGAATCACTTTTAACTGCCTTCTGGGTAGTGACTTGGGCTTCCTTTGGTTGCTCGGTCACACCCACGCACTCCGATTCTTGTAACAGCTCCCTGTGCTCATCAGAGTTGACACCGTCTCCACTTTGCAAAGAAAGATCAGGCCTGGCCCCGGGTCACCCCCGTGGTAAATCGCCCGGCTGGTATCACACAAGGCCTTCTGACGCAACGCTCGTGTTCTGGCCGTGACACTCCTCCCACTGTGAATGGGGCGAAGAATTGGGAGAAGCAGGGCATTGTGGATGGGGAAAGAGAGGTGAAATGGTCATTTGGTTGATTACACAAACTGAATCTGATATTCAAGGCTGTCTGTATCATGTCAAAACAGCCAGTCAATTTACCCGAGACAAACAGCCCCCACGTCCTGGGAAAAAATTCATTAAATCCATTATCTGCCGTCAGGCACCCAGACCTGGCTCTGTGCTCGCCTTATTCTTTCTGTTTTTCGTTTTCATGAAATGAACCCTTCGTGCTCAGAATCACCGGCCTTCAAGTTAGAAGTCCGGGGTGACTTAATTTTGTGGCCTGTCTTCCGCATGGTGAAAAGACCTGCTTTCTGTTTATTATGCTCTTTCCTGTGGGAATAAAGACAAGTGCATGTCACAAACAAGGCACAATCATCCCGCTAAAATGATGCAGCGCATGGAGAAAATGGACAGTCTGGGGTGAAGGAACGGGGCTTTGAGATCCTGAACAGACAGTTCCCATTCACTGCAAGGACTCCCCCCGGTAGATGCCACGCGGATTTCCCTCTGGACGTGCTCACGTCAAAGTCCGCTCCCGATTCAGATGCCCCCTTGAGTATATCATGGCTTTGTTTGTCTTTTGTTTTCAAGTTTATTGGGGAGACCACACACACTTTGCAAGGGCCCTTAGAGTGGTTCCCCAGGGTTTCCGGATCAGTCCAAGGTCGCTGATGACAGATGACCGGTGACTGCCAGTCTGCACCTCTCACTGACATCTCTCTGTGTCTGGTCTGAAGGGTCAGGAGAGGCAGAGTGGCCCCGAAGAATGCAGGCTGAAAAATAGGGCCTGTTCACCCTTAAAATGGGATCGTAACCCCAGATTCTCTACAGAGGATCCCAAAGTGCACCTTTTCCAAGTTTATAGAAACTTGAATAAACCTTGTTTTCTGCAGCACCGCATCCATGAAGAAATGCCGGCTCTCCAAAAAAAGCTGCGGTGTGCCCAGCGCTGACGTGGGAAGGGCAGGTGTAGTTAATGATTTGTTACCATGTTCAAGTGCAACTGTCCTGTGCCTTTGGCTTTGTGTGCATGGAATTCAGTGACGTTGGTTCATCGGCAGACACGGTGCTGATAGCCATTGAGGTGTGTGAGAACAGAGCTCAGCCTTCGGGGACACAGCGGAGACAGGGCAGGTAGAGAGCTCGGAGAGACGTCTGTGCCGGGCACGTGGGGGGCCCCCCTGCCCCGTCTGCCGCCCCCACTGCCCCACTCACACATGTCTTCTGATTGTGCAAGAGCTTCACCTCAGTCAACTTTCCGCTCGTCCCCGGGGGAAGTCAGATGGTGACCTTGATAGGTTCACGGGTGTTTTAACTTGAAAAAGGTTCTTT
Organism: Suricata suricatta; assembly: GCF_006229205.1. Classification (NCBI taxonomy): domain Eukaryota; kingdom Metazoa; phylum Chordata; class Mammalia; order Carnivora; family Herpestidae; genus Suricata; species Suricata suricatta. The sequence continues at coordinate 3,519,369 of NC_043702.1, forward strand.
AACATAGAATGATGAACATATGGATTGCCGGCATATAGAAGTTATATATGCAGATAAACAAAGACCAGAGGGATGCACACATACAAAATAAAAATCTTCTCGTGTTGGGGTGACAAGCTGATTCTGCGCGTCAGCAAACTGCTGCTGAATGTCTGCCACGATCAGGCAAGGCGGCGGGACCCACGCTGTGACCTGACCATCTGCAAGCAGACAGAGGAGTAGCAAGCTGATAACCCGCAGACAGCAATAAAGTGACTTGCTGTGATGTGTCATCAAGTCTCGGTTCCCAGGAGGACACACAGGACTGGTCGTGCCCAGCCCTGCCTGGGTGAGAGTCAAGAATGAACCTCGTAAGGGGCGCCTGGGGGGCTCAATTGGTTAAGTGTCTGACTTCAGCTCAGGTCATGATCTCATGTTCGTGGGTTCGAGCCCTGCATCAGGCTCTGTGCTGACAGCCCAGAGCCTGGAGCCTGCTTCCGAGTCTGTGTCTCCCTCTTTCTCTGCCCCTCCTCCACTTGAGATCTGTCTCTCTGTCTCTCAAAAATAAATAAACATTAAAAAAATTAAAAATAAAACAAGAACGGCCCTCGTGAGGCAGTGACGTTTGTTCTGAGGTCTTGCCGTCGCCTTCTGTGAGCCAGAAGAGAGACCCGGGGTCCGGGCTGACGCGGAGGGAGGGACGCAGGTGGGGATGTGGCTGGAGACCCCGCCAAGCGCTGAGGTTTGGTCTCCTTCCAGAGCAAAGCGAGGCCACTGGAGGCTTTTGGTTCAGGAATGAGAAGCTCGAACATGGCCCTGGGAGACTTATTTGTTATCTTAAAAGACTCCTTTAAAACTTCTGTAATGCTGTCCTCCCCACACAAATATGAATTGTCTATGGTGGTAATAGAATGATATATGATATAGGGTTTTATATGGAAATCCAGACATGAAAGCCCATGTGCCGGTCGGTCACTAGTATGAAACCCGCACAAGGGGGAGAAAGCCCGGAGGGTGCACGGGAACACGTAGGAGTTTGTGAGGCTGTGGGATCCCCAGGTTCGCACTGGCCTTTCAGAGAAAATGCTTCTCACAGTTTTCTGTCCTTGGAAAGGACCTGAATCACGAGGAAGAATCTACATGTGTAACTGACGGCAGACACGCCTGTCGGGTCTCCATCGGCTCTGTTACCCGAGTACTTGGCTCCACGTCTCAAACCTTCACCTCATTCTCGTTACCTGAATCCTGTCTAGAACACTTGGGAAGTAGGAACAGAACCCTGAATTTGCATAACTGGCAGAAAATAGGTGACAGGGAGAAATTAAATGTCGCCATAGCAACCGGCACAGACCTGCCCCCTGGTGCCACGCCCACCTCCCTTCAGGCTCCTGACCCCATCAGGTCTGGAAAGATTACCACTAAAGAAAAGAGGCAGGGGCGCCCGGGCGGCTCCATGGGTTGCGCGTCTGATCTTGGTTTCAGCTCAGGGAGGGGATGATTGCGTGGTTTGTGAGTTCAAGCCCTGTATCGATCTCTGCGCTGCTGGTGCAGAGAGCCTGCTTCGGATTCTCTCTCTCTCTTTCTCCTCCCCACCTCTGTGCGCTTTCCCTCCCTCTGTCTCTCTCTCTCAAAATAAATAAATAAACTTTAGAAAAAGAGGCAGATATCAAAAGTCAAATGCTATCGAAGGTGCAAAAGCAGAGATCACAAGAAAGACTTGTCTGGGGAGCGTGCCCACGGGCGTGCCCCGCTGTCGCCCGTGTGTGCAGGTGGTGGGCCTGCGCTGCTTCAGTGTGACGCAGGGTAACTCCATTTAGTGCAGGAGGATGTGGGGGTTCAAAACATGGCAGGGGGGGGAGCCCTGGGTGCCCCGCTGCTGCCCTTCCTCCGCACCTGGCCGAACAAGCATGTCTACAGGGCTGGCCAAGCGATGCCCCTCCGTGGCCATGCCTCCGTGCCCAGACGCATGCCTGATGAGGGCGCCCCCGTTAGGGGCAAAATTCATAGGCCTAATGACAGTTTACAGCTAAAGAAAAGCTTAACAATGGTTTTAGATCATGTTTAATTGGAGTAAGTTTTTTGTTTCATGTTGAAGATTATTTAAAACAATTGTTCTCAATAAATGTCTTAATTGCAATAAAAATTTATCAGAAAAGTAAACAAGGGACCCCTGGGTGGCTCAGTCACTTAAGCATCCGAGTTAAACTCAGGTCATGATCTTGCAGCTCGTGAGTTCAAGTCCGAGTTGGGCTCTGTGCTGACAGCTCGGAGCCTGGAGCTGCTTCGAATTCTGTGTCTCCCTCGCTCTCTCTGCTCCTCCCTTTCTCACACTCTGTTTCTCTTTCTCTCTCAAAAATAAACATTAGATTTTTTTAAGATTGCGCTCAATCAACTTCTTAATTGCACTAAAAAATATCTATCGGAAAAGTAAATTAAGTGAACGTGCACAACTGGATGAATTTTTGCAAAGTGAACACACATTTCTAGCCAGCCCCGCCCCTACCCGCACTCCCTCCCCCACCCTCAGACCAAGAAACAGAGGGAACCTGCTTCTCAGATGCCCTTCCTCCCCAGAGGAGGGCAGTCTCCCAGATGCTTACATGTTGCTTTTCTTCTGGAGTTAGGTTTTTGTGCCTGTTTTAAACGTTATGGAAATGAAATGTGCAATATTCTTTTGGTGTCTGATGTCTTCCACTCAGAATTATGCTTGTGACTTTCTCTCCCTTGCTGTGTGGTATCCCCCTGCGTGTGTGCCTGTGTGTATTGAAGCAGATTTGCCTGCGTGCCGATGGGAGGCATTTGGGTTTCTAGTCTTTGACGATCATGGACTCCAACTTGGGTTTGTCTTTGTGTGCGTGCGTTCCCATTTCGCTGAGTGTGTAACTAGGAGCGAAAGCCATGTTGGGTCATCCGGTGTGTCTGTGCTCAGCTGTAGTAGAAACGGCTGTTCCAAACTGGTCGTGTCAATCTGCACCCCCTCTGGCAGCGCACGCCAGGGCTGGCAGCTCCACGACCTTGCCAACACTCGGTTCTTTCCATCTGTTCATCTTAGCTACTCCCCTGCTGCAGACGTCTCTGTGCACCCGAAGGACATGAAGACATCACTTCACGTTAGTCTCTGGATCTCCGTGTCCCTATAGGACAGCAGTGATGGCCTAAATCCAAATATCCTCACATGCCCTCTGAAAACCACACAGATCAACAAAGATGGCGGACAGAAGTCCGTATGTACAACCCACACCCGCAGCATAAGCTGGAGGCTGGAGAGCATTGCAGACTTTACGTTACAGGTGAGCAGGAACAGAGGGGCGGGTGCCTGGGTGGCTCAGTTGGTTGAGCATCAGACTTCCCCTCAGGTCATGATCTCATGGTCCATGGGTTCAAGTCCCGCGTCTGGCTCTGTGCCGGCAGCTCAGAGCCTGGAGCCTGCTTCTGATTCTGTGTCTCCATCTCTCTCTGCCCCTTCCTTGGTCATTCTCTGACACTCTCTCTCTCTCAAAAATAAATCAACATTAAACATTTTTTTAAACAAGTAAGTAGGGAAAGACTTTCAAATTAACAAGGCCAGCTCTGGAAGCGTTCAACAGAAGAGGAGGCGCTCATGGACCTGATGATGATGGACCACAGGTGGCATCACCCAGAAAGAGTCTCCTGTCCCTGGTGGGGTTTCTGAGGGCAGGTCTGGGACCCTGGGGGGTCTGGGACCTTGGGGCCAGGAGCACCGGCTTGAGAAGGCTCACGGCCGCCTCAGGTAGGTACTGCTTTGGGGAGGGGGCGGCAGCTCCAAGGGGGAAGCTGGTGAAGGGAAAGAAAACAGGCAAATGGGTCGAAATCTACAGAAACAAACAAGCTCAGTGGAAACACCTGTTGTTCTGCCTGTGGCTCTAGAACATTCCGGTACAAAGTAAACAACAAAGGACAAACAGTGTCCATGCAAATCTTCCCCAATCTACTGTAAGCTAGAAGCAAAACCATTCAGTTAATGAATATTCTCCTCCAAACAGTCATCGAAGCACAGTATTTAGAACTACATAGGTAACTTCCAGAAGAGAGAGCCAAAGGAGGTAAAACTTGGTTGCATTTTGAGAGCCTGACTGAGAAGTGGCAAATTTTTGAAAAATTATTTTTTTTCAACAGCCACAAACTTATAGAAAAGTTGGTAGTAAAGTGCAAATCACTTTTTCCCCTTCTTTTTTTAAATGCTTACTTATTTTTTACTTATTTTTGAGAGAGAGAGAGATTGTGCTTGAGCTGGGGAGGTGCAGAGAGCGGGGGAGACAGAGGATCCAAAGAGGGCTTCACGCAGACAGCAGCAAGCCCGGCGCGGGGCTCGATCCCATGAACCGTCAGGTCATGACCTGAGCTGAAGTCGGGTGCTTAAGTAACTGAGCCACCCAGGCGCCCCCTTTTCCCCTTCTGACTCAACTGGAAAGTTGCTCAGTGAATGCCTCAGCCATCCAGAACGCATCAGTGCGTGAGTCCCGCCGGCGAGGACGCCTCCTGAGAAGCCACACACAACCAGCACCGTCCAGAAGCTCCGCAGGCCCGTCCACACCCCCCATGCGGGAGTGGCCTGTCCTCCGCGGGGCCTGCATTGATTGTCACGTCTCCTGAGTCTCCTTCAATCTGAAACAGTTCCTCGCCTTTCCCTGACCTTTAAGACCAGCTTCTGAAGATTACAGGCTTGTTGTTTTGTAGAGCATCATTCTCTCTGTCTTGCTCTCACGTTTCAGATTCTGCATCTTTTGCAGGAATATCCTAGAAAGGATGCCACATTCTTCTTCTGTTTGTCCCATTCCTCATGATGCTCACGTGGAGCCCGTGGTGGAGACGGTGTTGGCCTCTTGTCTGGTGACCTTTTTTCTCCTAGGGAATCTATAAGTGTTTGAAATTACGTAAATACCCTATTTCTAATTAAACCTTCAATTTTTAAATATTTTATTTACATCTGTATGGACTCATGATTTCCTATTTAATTTATTCAACTCGATAAGTTACAATCCCTTATTATCATAATTTATTTTGATGCTCAAACTGGCCAGTAGGAGACCATTCAAGCTGGTTTCTGTCCAGCTTTGATATGTCCTTCTCATTCTGGGTTTTGTGGTATAAATTGTTCTAGACTCATTTTGACTGTTCCTCCCCCCAGCCCTGGAATCAGACATTTCTCCTGGTGCTTTAGTGAAGAATGATATTTAGAAACCGAGATCTTAGTTGGAGACATCACAGTGCTCTGATCTTCCTAGTGGATAGAGTTAGGAATCCATATCTATTTACCTATCATCTATCTATCACCTATCTATCATCTACTTACCTGTATGTTGAAGATCCCGAGTTCACAATAGTACTCAATACCTCTAATTCCAAACCAATAGCCAGAATTCATTGTCGTTTTCTTTGTTCTCTCTATAACTCCCTTCTCTGACAGTGAGGACCCGACTCCCACTTACCTTGATATATTTATATACTCTTTCCGTTGACCAGCCCTTATGTAAGGGATCTCACAGCTCCACCAGCATAGATGACTTCCTTTCCTTTTCTGGGCCTGACTTTCCATTGTGACACTGCTCTTCCCAGATATCTCTCTTACCACTTTGAGCTCTGACCCCACTAGCCACCTGCCTTTTGCGTGGCTGCCCTCTTCTCCCTCCTTGGCCTGGATTGGTCTCGCTGGGCCATTTTGTCATCCTGATTCTTTGGTCATGTGGTAATCTGTTCGACCTCAGACTCCCACTAGTAAAATGTTAGAATTCCTGAATAAATCCTCGAAGCCTTGTTTTCATCCCCAGTATTTTCTACCTCTCTGTCTTTGCATTCTTATCAGAGTCCTCACCCCTATTGTCCTATTTAATGTTTTAAATTTTGGCTCAAGAGTTTAATTTCCCAGAGCTCTTCCATTTCCCTAATTTTTCATCTCGTAAAAACATTCAGTGCTTGTGTTATGGATGCAATATTTTCTTTTATTTCTCAAAAATACTTTCAATTTGTTTGGAATTTTTCCTCTGGTTCCCAAGCCATCTGTTTCCTCCACCTCCTTCTGTTCGTGCCATTGTTCGACCAACTTTCATGCTCCCAAGTTGGAGTCACTCAAATGCTGGTGGTCTTCTTTTTGTCATTCATGTCCAGTGCGGGACACTGACAAACAAATCAAAAGTCTTGGATGCATGAGTGGAGCTCACTGACGGTTAGGATTCCCTGCGGCGAGAGAAGCAAGCTGATTGTTTTATTGAAGGATTCCCCAATGTCAGTATCTAGAGATCTTTATTTGGAGAACATATACATGGCTGCCAACATTTTGGAAGTCATACTGAGAAAGACAACTGGGGGTCTCTGTGTTAAATATATTAAAGGTTGTGTTTAAATTCTGATTCTCACCTAAGACTTCCTGTGTGTTCGGTGCACCCAAGACCAGGGACCTGCATCTCCCCTGCAGGAAGTGAGTACAGCTCTGTGCTCAGTGGGTGAAGGGGATTGGGCACTTGCCCACCCATCCACCTGCTCTTTCTACAGCCCCTGATGTCAGCCCTGGAACGCTGCCCCACCGCTCCCAGGAGGCTGAGCTTGAACCGGGTTGCTACTGAGTGTTATTCCCTCTGAATTCCTTCAGGTGGGGTCTCTTCCATTTGCTTCTTTCATCCAAAATTGTGTTGATATCTGTTGTCTGTTGAGATTTCCTGTCCCGTGCTGTTTTTATTGGCGAAGTGATGCCTTTGCAGTTCCACTGCTGACATTTCAGTGTAGTCTGGGCAGGAGAGGAGACAGGTGGCTGTGGTCAGTACCCCAGTTTAACCAGCAGTCTGGAAAGAGATGACGAGAAATCGACGTAGCAAACAAGGTCTCGAAGAACAGTCAAGGCAAAGGAGCACGGCTTTGTGTCTGTGGGTCTCGCTGTCACTGTTCCCACTTTCCCTGTACTTGGGAGGAGTCTCCAAATCCTGGCCCATGCATCCTCTCTGTATCAGTCAGCAGGGCAGGGTTGTGACACAGAAACAAAGAGCCCCCAGATCTCAGGGGCTTGACACAGCGAAGCCTTGTTTCTCCCTCGTGATGTGTGCAGCGCGGTCAGTAGTGAGACTGCTACTTTAACCACTCAGGGGTCTGACTGAAGGTGTAGCCTCCAAGATTATCGAGGTAAGGCACACCGCATGCCCACACCCGACTCAATGAGGGCAGACGAGTATAATGCTACCACGTGTTTGGGAGAACAGGAACATCTCCACGAATAGCACTAATGACTATCATGCCCGCAACACCTTAGGGAGAATTACTATGCTACCAAGTGACTCTGTTTCCGTCACTGCTCCACACACTTGCCACGCTGAATTGTGCTTTGGAGGTGCCCCCAAACCGAACCCCTTGAGGGCTGGGACCATGTCTCCAACTGCAGATCCCAGAACACAGGTCAGAACAGAGCAGAGGCTCAATGTGTTGAAAACATAAACTTTTTTAAACAACTAAAATTATTCCTATCTGATATTTTTACAGTATATACCACAGCCTCAAATAAATTAGTCTTTCCTTTCCTGAATTTCCAGAAGGAAGAGGCATCACTTCTGAAATCATTAGGATTTCAGAATGGCTAAGGAAATGATCACCTGTGACTGGACAGATGATCAATAGAGTGGGGAAGTGAAATACTAGCATCAGCAAACATGCTGTCAACTTTCTAACTGCTAAGAGTAAGATACACCCAACAGGTGAGCAAGAATTCTTCCACCTCGCGGGTGGGTGAAAGTCTCTTACGTTGTGCTCGCTTTATTTTCCAGAAACATTTTGTGTGCGCTCTCCTTGGTCATTGGTGTAGACACTTGCATAAATATTTATGCAAATGCACACTGAACTTGATCTTTTAATAAACCTTTATTCTTTGCCAAATATGAAAGCTTCATGTGCAATTCCTTAAAAAGCATAAGAACGTTCCAGAGGTGTAAGATCTCCATAATTTTCCTTCTTGCTTGGCTATTTTTATAACCACACATAGCAGATGGGAGTGATTAATGAATTCCATTAGCAATGGTAAATTTTTAACAAGGAAACCTCCCTTCCCTGAAATCCACTCCCTTAATCTCCTTATCAAATTAGTACCTTTATTTTCACAACAAAAATGGTATCCCTCCCCAGTAGTTCATTTTCAGTTCAAGCCCTGGTGGGATTCTGATTTACTCTTTACCGTGAGTTCTGAAGCACTTGAGCCCCACGTGACATGGTGGTCATTATTTTTCTGTGCCACATGCACTCGTGGAGATGAGGAATTTCACAGTTGTGTTACTGAATGGTTCCAATTCCTTCATCGGCTTGCGTTTACTCTACAGTATCATTTCCCTTTCCTCAGTATTTCTAAATTGCTTTGTAGTACAAAGACTGGATTCAGAGGGAGTGAATCCTAAATTACTCTTGCCACTGGACCAGAAGGTGTCTGATTCCACCAGCCACGGGTCGTTCCCCAAGCTGGAGGCATTTCCCCCTGCATTTTAAAATTGCTATTGGAACACCCGGGTGGTGCAGTTGGTTGAGCGTCCAACTTCGGCTCAGGTCGTGATCTCATGGTTCATGGGTTTGAGCCCTACATCAGGCTCACTGCTATTAGCACAGAGCCTGCTCTGGATCCTCTGTCCCCCCCCCCCCCGTCCTTCTCCTGTTCTCTCTCTCAAAAATGAATAAACATTTAAAAGAAGGGAAAACAAAGAAAATTGCCATCAAAATAATATATTGTACAAAAATGGGCAGACAAACACAGAAGCTATGTTAAACCTGCCAGAAACACGTTTAACATTTTGGTCTGTTTGGTTCTATTCATTTATTCTCTCTCTTTCTCTTTCTCAGCCTCCTCTCTTTTCTTTCCCTCTATCTGTGTGTATTTGTGTAATTGAATACATACACACACACACACATGCATACATACATACACACATGACACATACACACACAAGGAGTCGTCAAACTGTAATCCTGTTTTGAAATTCACTTTTTAAGTTTACCAACATATCACAAACATTTTCCCATACAACTGAATATTTTTTTTTGAAAAATTTACTTTCATGGATGGGTCATATTCCATCATATAGCCGTAGCATATTCTTTTTAAATAAATGTCTATTGTTGGGACATGGAGGTCTCCTATATTTTACCTCCATCATTTAAGAAACAACATACTCCCTTCTATGTAAATATTTTTGCACGTCTCTGACCTTCACTGAGGTTAATTTACCTAGAGTGGAATTACAGTTCAAGGGTCTGACTGTTTTCCAGGGTTTCGACGCCCTGCCGATAATCGGCACTAACTCACGGCTTGCCAGCACCAAAGGAGAGTGGCTGTTTCATGCACTCTTGCCAATCAGGGGTCACGTCATTTTAATTACATTTCTGACAATTTGGTCCATGTAAAACGGTATTTCCTTGTTGTAATTTGCATTTTTTGAATTCCTAGTATGGTTGAAGCAACTTAATTTATTTTTCTCAAATACAAAAGTAATAAACGCTGTTGTAAAACGGGCACACATTAAAATCTTTGAACTAAAACACTTTTTTATTACTATATCACAAGTTTGGTTTTGGGGGTATTTTTAAACAGACTTTATATTTTAGAGCCGCTTTAGGTTCAGCAAAATGGCGTGGGAGGTGAGGTTTCCCCACAGGCTTCCTGCCCCTCCCCCCATCCTCCCCCATGGTCAACACCGCCCACCAGGGGGTACATTGGTTACCATGCATGAAACTGCACCGACATGCCGTTATCACCCAGGGTCCACAGTCCACATTGGGCTTCAGTTCCGCATTCTGTGGGTTTGGACAAATGCGTAATGACGTGTGCTTACCACTCCAGTGACGCACAGAAGAATAGTCAACCTTCAAGTAAACATTTTCTGTGCTCTCACACTCCTACGATAATCACGGTCCAATAGCACAGCATCTCCTCTTCCAGATGACTTTTTTTCTCCAAAATTTACCTTCTGGGTTTTCCCTTTTGGACCTAAAGGAGTTTACGAAGACCATTTTTCCTAAACAGACAAATTTCTCCCCAAGAACACTGGTGTCAGTTGTCAACACAGTAATTTGTATATTCAACTGCATTTTCTATTGTTGCTTCAGATGTTATGTCTTTGAAAAGATGTGACGTTATTCACATGGTTGGAGCTTCTGTCACCGTCTTGTTCCAGTCCCCAGGGGCACGTTCAGATCTGTGTAGGATCCTGTTATATATGGCATAATTTATCCCTTTTCACATGTAAGGGCACATAGGTGTTCTCCAGTCTCCCCTTCTGAGAACAGTGCTGTAGTGAACATCTTCAGATGTGAGACTTTCCGAGGGAGTGAGATGCAGGCCGGTAGCGTACACCCAGCATCCCCCGTGTTCCAGAGAAGCCGATGCATGTACGTTCCCAGCCTGCACACACCCACGGGACAGAGGTCATCTTTTCTCTACGTGTTCGCCAACACTGCCTCTTGTCCTGTATTTTTTTCCTCTTCCAGCTCATTTCTTTGGCCTCCTGGAATCCATCATGGGCAATGGTGTCAGGTGCAGATTCCACTGTATTTGCCCGCGTGGTAGATAATTGTTCTAGCAGCCCGTTCATTGCACCAGCTGGTCCTTCCGCCACTGTTCTGTCCCAGAGCTTTGGTAGACTCTGCTAGCGCATACACATGGTTGCCTTGAGTCCCGTGCTCCGTTTTCTTGGTCTACTTGCTCATCCCCCTGAACGCATCATACTCTTCTAATTACTAGAATGTCACGAAGTTGGGAGAAACAGCCCCTCTCCTCTGCCTGCCCCACTCCCATTGGCCATCACAATGCCTTCTCTATTCCTCTCTATTCTCAGCCCATATGGAGTTTATGATAAAGTTAATGCAAATTTTCATCACCAACCCCATGGGATTTTGACTGACACTGCCTGGAATTCAAAAGTTAATTTAGAGGGAATTGATATCACCATAAAGTCATCATCCTAGTTGTGAACACACAATGCATTTCCGCCGATTTAATTATTTGTAAATTGCATTATAATTTTCTCAATAAAAGCCATACTTGTCTTTTGTTAGATTTATTGCCAGATTCTTGTGAGTTCTGCTGTGTTGTTGGCAGAAATTTTATAATTACATTTTCTAATTCATGGTTGCTGGAAACAATAACTGTGTTTCTTTCTTTCCAATCTCTTCATTTTTTTTTTTTGTTTGGGGACTTTTTGGGGGTGGGGAGGAAGGGGTCCTTTTTCCTTGTCTTATTAGAGTTGCCAAGGATTCCAGTACCATATTAATCAGAAACAATGATCTCAGACAACATTTTCTTGCTCTTCACTTCAAAATAAATGTTTCTAATGTTTCACCACCCACAGGATGATTTCTGTGTCATAGATGTCTTTTATTAAGTTCAGAACATTCCCTTTTCTTATTAGTTTGCTAAGAGTTGTTATTCGATCATCTATGAGTGTTAAATTTAATTAAATGTTTTTTCTCTGCATCTAAAAGCTGACCATATGGTTTCTCCATAAATCTGGCAATGTAGGGAATTATGCTAATAGATTTTCACATATTAAGTTATCCGTGCTCCCCATGCTTTTCAGGCAGAATGAAATATTTTCTATTCCTTTTGTATGTCCCATTTTATGATCAATATGTTTTTCATCTTGTGATAATTTAAGAGCTATATAATTTGTCCCGAGTTCTCTCAGTGACTAACTTTATAGCTTTAAATAATATGGGCAGAGAGCACTAAATATTCCTCAACCTCAGAAAGGAAATCTTAAAAAACAAAATACTTTTTGCCTCTCTCCGATGCACGTCAGTCCTACGTACAGTTCAGCCCACTCTGACCTCTTCCTTTTAGTAACAAACACAGGAAACGTGGTCTGTCTTTATCATAGATTATTTTTACAATTTTACTCTGGAATCTCTTCCTTCAAAATGTTGACTTTTACAGAGTTTTGTAAGCAGACTGACTATATTTCGATGCTCACCACTACTCCTGGTTTGAGCTCTTTATTTTTAATCATTGCTGCTATTCCGAAGGAGTTGACTGAGAGCCTCACTGAGTGCAAAACCGAGGACTCTTGTCCTCCCCTATGAACGCCATGACGTCAGCCTTGGTGTCCGAGCCCTGTTGTGTGGAATCCAAGCCTCATCTTCCTTCCCCTTTAGACTGACTGCATTTTTTTCTACCTGAAAGCTTGTGGTATTCTCTCCCCATCCTTAGCGTTAACTAATTTTACCAGGTTATAGTCAAGATGAAATGTCTCTCTTTGAGTTTTCCAGGAAGGTGATGTGATCTTTCAACCAGCAGATACAGCGCCTCCCCCCGTGTTGGGGATGGTTTCTCCTCTGACTTCTCCAAACTTGCTCACTGCTTTGTCTCTTTATTCTCCACATCAGAGACACCCGCGGATGACATGTGAGACCTCCATTGCCTGTCTTTTCCTTTTTATTTCATTCACCTCTTTTTGTGTGTGTCTTTATTCTGTGTGCATATCAGCTTCGCAGTGAAAACCGTGGCGGGTGGGTTTTGACTGTGAGAAACGAGCACCTGATTCTGATTCGGCACGTCCTGCTTTGGGCTGAGACACGGCGCTTCGTCTTGGAGAGACAGGTGCCGTCTGTGCGCTGAGAACCTTGTCAGGAACTGTCGGACGTTTAGCGTTACGTCTGGCCTCCCCTCACCAAATGCTAATTAGAGCCCCCCTCCCTAGTTGTGACGACCAGAACAGTCTCCAGACGTTGCCAAGTGCACCCACTCCTAGAGCATATGGCGTTTGAAACAGCCACTCCACGGGCAGAATATTTCCCTTGATATTCTCCCACATGTGTGCAGAGTTAGTTGGGGGGGTTACCTATAAATACTTATTCAGTGCTGTATGTTTAGAAAGTAGAATCAAGAAAAAATTATCTTCCAAGCACATAGCACTTTAAAAATAAAGCATAAAAAATGGTAAAGTGGAAAAACTTAAATATTCAGAAATAATGCATGGTGTTTGTAGCAAAAGGGATATTATGCAGTCAGGATAGGTATAAAGTAAAACTAGATTCAATGGCTTTATTAGAAGATATTTTGGGAGCACTTGGGTGACTCAGTCCATTGAGTGTCTGACTTTAAATCATATTAAATCCAAAGACATACTAAAGACACTCTCAAGGACATGAAGAACAGACTTAAGGATTCGTTCAAAATAAAATAGAAAACACCAGGAGCAATCAGGAAAAAGAGAATAGAACAAATATTATAATATTCAAAATATTCAAAGATGCTCAAAACACTTACATGAAATAAAAGTACCCGTGAGGCTGTGTGTCTACAGACACACGGTGCTTCAGCCTGGGTCTGGCCATCCGCTCCGTGAAGTGACTCTGTCTGTCCGCGGTCCCGGGCAGGGTGTGCTGATTTTTCTGGAAAATCTCAACATCATAGATATTGGGAAAGAGAGCCCTCATCACTTTCCTTCCACAAATCCCCTGATGATTCACAACTATTTTCCCACGTGCGTGTTTCCCACGTGTCATGCTGTGAAATTCCGAAGTATCCTGTGTCACCTTACTTACTATTTCACGGAATATCCGGCCCAAGTTCGGGTAATTTACTCCTCACACCATCCGGCTGCCCTCCCCAAAGATAAGCTCTGTGATCTCATTTGCTCACAGCAGAGCTGATCTCCTTCGGCAGAATAACGTCATTTCCTCGTCTAGGCTCGACAAGTCTTGTAAAATTCTTGCCTCGTTATTCAGATGTTACCGCTGTTGTGAAGGGATTGCTCCTTCCGTTGTATTTCCTAAACACTTATTTTTCAGGCCAGGGGAAGCTAGTGATGCTTGCATATGAACTTAAAAACCACCACGCAGCTCACCAAATTCCCTTGTCCCTTCTAATAATTACTTTAGTTGATGATTCTGTGTTTTTAGATGTGTGATTATATTATCATGAAATGATCTCTTATCTAATTCCACTGGCTGACATTTCCAAAACAACATTTAATATTACTCGTGGACACAGATACCCTTTTCGTGGCCCTGAGTCTAATCTGACTGGTTCTATGTGGTGTCATTCAGCTTGACTGTGATTTCTGTTTTGCAATTTTATCTTATTTTTTTTTGTTTTTTAAAAATGTAGCTTTAATGTGTATGGATATATATGCATTTCGTTTTATTTTTTATTTAGAACAAACTTTGGTTTTGAAAACTAATTTTTTAAAATATTTTATTGTCAAATTGTTTTCCATACAACACCCAGTGCTCTTCCCCTCAAGTGCCCTCCATCATCACCCCCACCTCTCTTCCCCCCTCCCCCCTCCCCCCCCAACCCTCAGTTCATTCTCAGCATTCAACTGTTTAAGGCGCCTCTTCTTCAAAGACTGCGGTGCGTTCCTCTACGGAAGGGCTGTGGTTTAGCATGCGTGCGTGCAAAATTCTTAAGATAGATCCGATTTTATCAGACAAGTCCATTGGCATTTACTGGAGCGATCATGTTATTTTCTTCTTTTGACTGTTGAACGTTGAATTAATTCATACATTTTCCTGCCTGGTTAGCTGTGGTTGATGTGAGTCTCTGCCTGCCCGGCCTCAGTGGGGAGATGGATTCTGAAGGTAGTGTTTGGATCTCAGACCGGTGCTTTCAAGGGGTGGGTGGAGGGAAGGGGGAGGATTTAACTTGCTTGCAGCTTTTCTCAGCGGGAGTGCGGACAGCTGAGGTGCACAGGGGAGGATCCAAGGAAAGGAGCGTGCCTAGATGCTTCCAGCACCTGCACTCCTGTGTGCTGTACATTTATATACCAACCCCCCCTCCCCCCCACACACACCTTGGCCAAAGTTTGAAATTCAGGCAAGTTCACAAGGAGACTTAGCCGGAGACAGAGGTCATTGACGAGGCACGGTCAACCTACAGGAGCAGAGAGCTTGATGGAGCCATTCCTTCTGAATCAGAAGGCTGGTCCCCAGGAGCTGTTGGGGGGCAGGGCACACAGCCTTGCCCCCGTCCTGCCCAGAGAGAGGGGTCCTTATTTCTCCAGGCCTTCAGTGTCTCAGCGTCACGTGCCGGGTCTCCCAGGCTGACAGGGCACCTGACCAATGCATCGTCACGCACAGGAGACGGCTTGCCGAAGGTGACTTCAATCCCCATCTCCCGGCACCGTGTAGAAGGGAAACCATAACCACAGATACAGCCGAGGTCAGGCCTCGGTTCTCCGTGCTTCCCTGGGGCTGCTCTCAGAGTTCTCTCACACAAACTACTGCGGTTTATCTTCACATGGGCACAGGTTTTCAGGTAAAAGTCTGGAGCTGCTAAGCGTTCAGAAGCTTGCCGGGGCCTCCAGATGTGTGTGGACAGGGCTGGGGCCACGTGGGGTCCCCAAGAGGACAGGGACCCGCACACGAGCTAACATGTGGATTGTCTAAGCTCCGCCCTCCGCTGACCCTTGTTCCACCAGGTGGAAATGAGTAACAGACCTCTTTCCACGGAACCGGGCTGTCCTTCTGTGGCCGAGACTCTCCGGAAATAGGAGGGTTTTGAGCAAACCAGATCTGAAGGAACACGGAGAGTCCATAAAGAATAACTATAACCAGGAGCCACAGGGAAGAGGAAATGGACTCAGGAGTCTGATAAATATGGTTTTATTAACTTGTTAACCTCCCCGGCTGATCTAGGAAGCCAAAAGCCAGACCTCTCGAGCCAACAGTGACCCTCACATGCTGGGCCCCACAGTCAGAGGGAGTCCAGAGGAGAGTGTTTACCCGAAGGGAGAAAATGCAGTCACAACAGAGTAGGCCCATCACGTCTTTATTTCTGGGGGAACGCTGGCCGGAAGGGGAATTATCTTGAAATATGAAGCTGGTGATATTTCATCCCTAGTCATTCTGGAAATAAAAGACCTGATTTTTTTTTTTTTTGGTATAAAGCAATATGAAACAAAATGTATTTCCTCCTTTCATGGGAAGATTAATTTATGTTTTGGTGATATAGTGTTGAGCCTGGAAATCGACATCTGGCCACGCCCACTCCCACAGCCCACTGTGAGGCTCAGAGGGAGGCAGGGACCACACGGGCACCCTTAGACAAGTGACCAAGTGGCCCGGTCCTCCCCTGACCAGAAGCCCTCCTGGATTGCCATCACAGGTAGGGACAGAGGAAGCACAGCCCTGGGGGGACGGCCCTCCTCTTCTGTCTCAGGGACTTACCGAGGCTGCAATTTCTTTAAACTCGACAGTTGAGGGGTTGTACCTCTGCTGGTGCAATAGACAGAACGGGGCCCAGGAACGAGTCTGGGGACCCCGACTCCAGGAAGAGGATTCCAGCAGCGAATGGGCTGCGGCATCGAGGTGCCCACAGTGGGGCTGGAGCGTCAGAGACCCAGCGAATGGTCTGGTGGGTCTCTAAACTCCAAACCTCCCGGCAGCCGCCCATCTCTCAGCAAACTCCAAGTCCTCCCTGGTGACCACAGGACCTGTCCACTTTCACCTGTGGCACGCCACGGCCTGCTGTCTCTCCACGCGCACGCCTGTGTCAGGGCCTTTGTGTGAAACCTCCTTCTCTCCGTGTGGGAGCGAGGGGGGCTTGACCTTCAGGGGTTTGTCCTGCATCTTCTCCATCAGGCCACCAGCGGCTGCACACTGGCTCCTCATCCTCACGCGGCTGTTTTTCCACATTCATGTCACCCTGCGGCCGATGAGAACCAGCTTACACTTGATCCGAGTAATGACATGTGTGTTCTCCGCTCCCCCGTGGAACGTAGGTACCGTGAGGCCAGGGTGCCACGTGTTCTGACGCATTCCAAGCATCCAGACTTCGGATGGGTGAACAGAGCGAACTTTCAGGCACCGTGTGGGCTGTATGTAGTGTGTTCCCACCAAGTGCGGCCTCTGGAGTGTGCTGTGTCCCTCCAACCCCTCCTCCCCAAGACAGAATCACAGGGACAGGAGTTAATGGGGGGGGGAGGTGTTTGTTTTATTTTTCTTAACTTTTTATTAAAAACCTTTTTTTAATGTTTATTTTGAGCGGGGGGAGAGTCAGAGAGACAGGGAGACACAGAATCTAAAGCAGGCTTCAGACCCTGAGTTGTCAGCACAGAGCCTAACATGGGGCTTGAACCAACAAACCATGAGATCAAGACCTAAGCCGAAGTCAGACATTCAATGGACTGAGCCTCCCAGGTGCCCCAAAATATCTTCTAATAAAGCCACTGAATCTAGCTTTACTGTCCCATCCCGGAGAGACGGCAGGTCTGCAGTCTCTGTGCTGGATTTGCTGTCAGTGGCCTCCGGACAGTAGGTGGACGTACAGAGTCATGAATCACGGCTCTGGGCCCCACAACGGAGTCCTGCTGCCTGAAGCCCGAGTTCCCTGGCTTAGAGCAGGTTGTGCACACCGTGGTTGTGGTCCTAACACGGTCACGGCGTGTAAATACCTATGAAGTGTCTCATTCAAACCCTTCTTCCAGGACACAGAGTGGGGGGCACCCGCTTGCCACTGGGTCTTACGGACGCTTTTGCACTGTTGTTCTTACCTTCCTGGTCCTTAATCAGGAGCCTGCCCGGAGGGCACAAATGTCATTTTCTCTGCTTATCTTTCTTTCTTTCCTCGCTTGTGGAATGCATTTATTTATTTTTGTCGTAGTTAGCAGGGAAGTTACATCAAGGCGTAGGAATTTCAAGGCTGAAAAAGAAACCCTATTCAAGCCAAGCCAACAAGTTCATGGCCGATGGTGCGATCTGATTTATCGGGAAGACTGGACCCAAGGGAAAGCCTCAGCTCTGTGGGGTCAGTGACAGCCTCAGGTGAACACGATACCAACCACACAAGTGGTTTTAGCCCTTGCCATCTGCATTGACCATCGTGGGTGCCTAATGCTGGCGATCAGAGCCGAGGTTGTTTTCCAGCGAGGGCTTTCGGGAGGTGTGGTCTGCCTAGATGGCTATATGGCCTCTGCCCCCGGAAGAGACCAGGCTGAGTTCTCACAAATGGAAGTTCTTTTATTTTTTTAGCTTTTATTATGTTCAAATTTTTATTTATTTATGTAGACAGAGACAGAGACAGCATGAGAGGGGGATGGGCAGAAATGGAGAGAGAATCCCAAGCAGCCTCTGTACCCGGAGCACAGCCCTGTGCAGGGCTTGATCTCAGGAACTGTGAGATCATGACCTGAGCCAAAATCAAGAATCGGACGCTTGACCGACTGAGCCACCCCGGTGCCCCACAAGTGGAAACTCTTTTAACTCATCTTTATGCAGGAAGACAGAGCACCATGCAGTCAAACAAATGGGAAAATGTTTCAGAAGATAGAAAACGTAAGAATGAGTGACTCTTCTTTAGCTGAAGCAAAAGTCTCCACTTCACATCACGTCTATTTTAAGACATTTGGTTGAAAGGTTTCAAAGAAACATAAATCAAACAACCAGAATCTGGAGGCTTTCACAATAAGTCCGATTATTTTTCTTGGTAAATTAACACATTGTTAGGGTACCACGTGGAGCTCAGTCGAGCATGATGTATCAGGATTTCTGAAAGAGTCAGTGGTTTTTCATTCCCACTCTCACCCACACAATAAAAAAAAATCAAATAAAAAAAGTCTTGAGGTTTGTGAACAAGAATGTTCAAGGTCTTCCTCTTCGTGAAGGTGGGGAAAAAAGAACACCTTAAATAACAGTCGAGGAGCGGCCAAACCATTCATGGTGCAACAGAGTATCACAAATCCATAAAAACTATATTCTTCTGGAAGAGTCAAGGTCATGCCTTTATTTGTCTAAAGAAAGACAAAAGAAAAATACCAAGATGTTGCCAGAAGTGATACCTGAATTGTATGCATGTAGACCATTTTTCCTTTTTTAATATTTTACTTATTTCCTTTTTAAAAAAACCAGACTCATAGGTTACTTTATTCGCTGCAGAAGTGATGAATGCCATCTTAAAATAAAGTAAGACACAGCCCTGAGTACTTAGCTGACGTGGGTCAGCCACGTGGCTTTGTTAAATTTGGCTCCTGGGACAATGCCAGTGAGTGGCCACCAGTGCACCTGCTTGGAAAATGGTGAGCACTGTCCCCTGAGTCCTCGTGCCCTTTGGCTGAGTAAAAGTGCTGTGAGCTTTGGGGGACAATGAGGCACAGAAAGACCAACCTGCCTTTCTTGGGGAGCAGCCTGGACACCAGCGGTTCCCCAGTTTGCTCCCTACGCCTCAGAGAACCAGAACCTTCCCCCGCTTTTCCTTCTCGTGTCCTGGCATTTTTTCCTCTGGTCTCTTTCCTCCTACTCTGTCACAAGCCCCCCTATAAATTCAGAAGGGGCGAGAATTTGTCCTCGGGGCTTTGTGATGAAATAAAACCAATGGCATTTCACTTTCTGGCCCAGAGTTTACTTTCTGCAAGTAAAAATAAGGCCGACAGATCCCTCTCTGGCTCCCGCAAACATAAACGATGTCTCTGAGAAACAACTATTTGATTAATGCAGCCAATCTCGGCAAACAACCTAAGAATTCCAGGGAGAAAATAAAAGCCAGTAAAAGTGCCTGATTACACAGACCCAGCCCGGGCTGGGTCTGGACAGATAACTGTTTCCACCGCTGGGTTCTGCTCCCCAAATGTCGGGACACGTCCAGGCACAGCCCCTCCTCCCCACGGAAGGCTGCTCATCAGGCCAGGTAGAGTCCGCTTCCTGGTTTAGTTTTTACTGATGGGTTTGGACAATGCTTACTGGCCAGGAAAATGAACATGCGTGGTAACCAGCTCAAGCCCCATAGCATAAAACGCAACCCATGTGTCTTACACATTTGTTACAAATCTATTAGAACGAGGCTGTGAGTGCAAAGCGTCCATGAGGACAGCGAAGCCGGACAGCTGCCCTGGCGTCCTCAGCTCTGAGTGTCCTCACCAAATGCCCAGACTTTCCTCCTCAACATCGCTGCCACCCAGCGCACGGGGAGAGTGTGTGTGTGGGGCGGTCTCTTCTCAGAGCAGCCCCGTTACCCGATCCAGGGGAGACGCTATGCCACGGGCTGGTCATCTCCCGTTAGGAAGCGTTGTCATTGATTGATTTCTGAACTGCTGGCTGGATATTGATTTGTTTATATTTCATGAGCACCTTATGTTTTAGGTTTATATATTTATCTTGAAAAAGGGAGGGGCAGAGAGAGGGAGAGACAGAATCCCAAGCAGGATCCGTACTGTCAACCCAGAGCCCAACACGGAGCTCAATCCCATGAACCGTGAGATCATGAGATGAGGTCGGACACTTAACTGACTGAGCCATCCAGGCATCCTTATTCTCTCTCTCTCTCTTTTTTTTAATGTTTATTCACTTTGAGAAAGAGAAAGGAGGGGCAGAGAGAGGGAGACACAGAATCCGAAGCAGCTCCAGGCTCTGAGCTGCCAGCACAGAGCCCGACGCGGGGCTCGGGCTCACAACCATGAGATCACGACCTGGGCTGAAGTCGGACACTCCATCCACTTAGCCCCCCAGGCGCCACCCCCAGCACCCCTATTACGTGTCCTCTCTGTTAAGCTTATGAACACAGGCAGCTGTGAGACCGAACGAAGTGGTGAGGGAGGTCCAAGAGAGAAAAACAGGATCTGCCGGACAGGTCGCTCATCATCGGTGGGAATCCATGACTACACTGAGGCCACTGCAGAGAAGGGGAGCCACTCATTGCCAGTACATTCCATTTACTCATTTGGTTTTATTCACGGATTCGGAAAGTGTTCATGGGGCAAGAAGTGGAAGTGCCAGGTGAGGCGTCAGCCTCAGAGAAGCTATCAGGGCAGAAGACACAGCCAAAGGCAGGAGGCATTCCAGGTACGGGTGGTGGCATCCCGCAAAGCAGGAAGTCAGGAGAGCACAGTGCTGTTGATGGTTTGTGAATAGAGGCCACAGCGCAAGACGCCTGGAAGGGAACAGAACCATCAGATGGGCTGGATGTGGTGCTGAGTTTCTACCAAAAAGTCCTACATTGTTAGCTTTCTTTCCATCTGCCCTGGCTTAGTTCTGGTCCTCACCAAATTTCTTCAGGACGATTGCCACTGCCTCACTCATATCCCTGCCCTATTCTCTCTGTGCTCGAAATTTCCTCTACACGGGGCCGGAGAAGCTGCCCACGGTCCTAATGTTGAGGGGGACCACATCCCCAGTTGGCTTTGGACAGTGATATCAGCTCTCCCAGAAGCAAGGCCAAGCAGGTCCTGCGTGTGGCAGTGGGAGATGTCTTTTCCTCCTGACTAGACCCGCATTTTCACCTTGAGAAGATATGAAACTCCATCGGGAAAGCTCTCTCTTTTAGGTAAGTCGATTATGCTACCCACCTGGCCCTCTGATGAGACAGGCTGTGAGTGACAGATGTCTCTTGCAGTGACCCATCAGAGCCACCAGATTTCTCCAGAATAGTCTTCTTTAGGAGCACCGAGTCGCACGGGGCACCCAGGAGCAGAACTAGGCTTCCCCGTGGTGGAGCACACTCCCTGCCTCTGGATCAGCAGCCAAGACTGGGTGGGCCTTCCCCTCACCACATGGCCCACCTGCTGGCCTCTCCCTTACAGTGGGGACACAGAAGTGTCTAGGACACCAGGACACGCACGGAGGGGACCCAGAGGGCAGAGTCTGCAGCCTACGGGCATGTGTCCCACAGTTCTAGTGCCTCAGAGTCTCAGACCTCACATCCCCAGACTCTACCACCGTCCCAGGGCCTGTGGATGCAGAGACTTTGAGGATCTCATAGCCTACTCCTCCAGAGCCCCCGCAGTCTCCAAGGGCATCATGGCCACTGAGCTCCATCCCCATCTCCTTCCCTCAGGGACCCACCAGCTTCTGTGCGAATCAGGCCCGTCCCAGGCAGTCTGAGTCCCTGCCTGTGAAGCGGGAGCCTGCTCAGCCCTAGACCTCTCGGGCCAGAGAACTTGAGGAGCGTATGAAAACGCCGAGGGCCATTCATCTGCTGGAATCCTAAGCCCCAGCTTAGGCCTCAGCGGGAGAGCCGGCAGGAGACCTGGGGGACACGTGCTTCCAAAGCCGTGTTGTTTGAAACGGAATTAGTCCCTTTGGAGGTTCTCTAACAGAACGGTGATTTAAAACCTTCCAAACAATTAAAGTAACAACAAAAAAGGCAAGTATGGTTTCTTGGTGCAAACTTTCCCAAGCCTCCAACAAGTCAGGGCACATTACGATTCGCCAAGGAGAGCGTCTAGCACGCAGCATTTCCCAGACTCACCCGGCAGCATGCCTTTCCTTCACGGAGCAGCTGAACGGACTTCTCTTTTGCAGAATTTACGTTGGAAAAAGGCGATTTATTAGATAAAGCGGGGACAGGACATCATGAGAACAGATGAGCTCAAAATGTTTATCATAATTCTGGAAAAGTTGGAGATAATCTTACTGTCCTCTGGAAAAGATGGACATGAAAATACCACTCAAGATGCAATCATGTAGCCCAGATAGTGTATAAGCAATATAAAGAAATTAGATCAATTTTTATTTATTTATTTATTTTTAAATGTTTTATTTATTTTTGATACAGAGAGAGACAGAGCATGAGAGGGGGAGGGGCAGAGAGGGAAGGAGACATAAAACCAGAAGCAGGCTCTAGGCTCTGAGCTAGCCGTCAGCACAGAGCCCGACGCAGGGTTCGAACCCACAGAAATGAGATCTGGCCTGAGCTGAAGTGGGAGGCTTAACCCACTGAGCCACCCAGGCACCCCGATAAATTTTTAAAACCAGGCACAAAAGTATGTGAATGATGATTTAATTATAATTAAAAATATATATTAAATATATATTTAAAATCAAATATGACTCTTGGCTAAGGGGGAGTAAAAACGTTGAGACTCATTGTCTTACTTTGAACACATAAAAATCACTTGACAAGCTATATGAAACAACTATTTCAGAAATTGGAAAAGAAGTGCAAGATGATGTTCCCTGAGAAAAAGGAAGCAAACAAGGTAGAAACAAGATTTCCTCAGCTCACTTCCAGGAGGCAAATCACAGACTGCAGTGCAGGGGGAAGCATCCTAAATAGAGCAGGTCCATATCACTGATACAAGGGGATAGAGATGCGAGTTTGGGGAAACTGAGGACTTGGCAAGGCAGAGTGCCAGAGGGGAGAATGCTATGCAAAGAATGAGCTTGAAACATCTCCATAATGGTCCCTTTGAGTTTCTCAATAAGGACCATTCTGCACCTGCTACAAGGCTGGATGAAGAAGAGCTTACAGGCACAATAAAGTTACTGGGAAGCTACAGGCCTTACAATGCCCAGGGTTATTCAGACAGAGCCAGAAAGCTTTTGATTTGCTACACTGAGAAGATGGGATGTACATGGTCTTCAATAGAGGCCCCAGAAGGGTCATCCTATAGTAGTGAGCTAAACTAACCCTGGAGGAAAGCCATATAAAGGATTAAATACACCTCGAAAACAGCAAACAAACCCAAAAATATCTTAATTACCTGTGAGAACAAACCATAATACACTTTAAAAAATACAACATAGCACTAAAAAACTTGACAATGCCTGAAATCTAAGAAAAATTACTAGACATCAGAAGAGGCAAGAAGATGTAACATAGAAAAGGAGAAAGCTCCATCAATACAAACAGAACCAGACATGAGCAAGGTGGTAACCTCAGGGGGAAAGGACTCCAAAGCAGCTGTTATTTATATACATGCTTAATATGATCAAGGGCTGAAGGAAGACATGAGTATATAAGGAAAGAAAAGATATCAAAAAAGTGGAATTTCTTAAGACAAATGTCTCTAAAATATAAACTTCCACTGGATTGGATTAAAAGAATAGTTAGAACTGCAAAAGATCAGTGCACATAAAGACACAACAAAAAAGGGGCACCTGGGAGGCTCAGTCAGTTAAGTGTCTGGATTTGGCTCAAGTCATGATCTCGTGTTCGATCCCCGCATTGGATTCTGTGCTGACAGCTCAGTGCCTGGAGCCTGCTACACATTCTGTGTCTTCCTCACTCTCTGCCCGTCCCCCACTCATGCTCTGTCTGTCTCTCTCTCAGAAATAAATATTAAAAAAAATTTTAGAAATAGACAACAATAGAAAACTATCCAAAATAAAGATAGGGAGAAAAAAGAATGAAGAAGAGTGAATAGACTCTAAATGGCCTTTTAGATAATACCAAGCCACCTAACAAATGTGTGATGAGAATCAGAAAGAGAGAGAGAGAGAAAGAGAAAGAGAGAGAGATCAGAAATAATATTTGAGGAAATGGCTGGGGATACTTCAGATTTGCTGAAAAGTATAACCCACAGATTTAAGTCATTCAACAAACACAAAGAAAGCCACACCTAAACACCTCATAGTACAATTACTGAAAACCAGTGATCAAGAGAACATCTTAAACATCTCTAAAAGAAAAAAAAGGCACATTATACGGAAAGGAACAAAGACATTTCATCAGAAATATTGTAACCCAGAAGACAATTTAATTACATGCTTAAACGGCTGAAAGGGGGAAAAGAAAACTTCAATTTAAAATTTTATCTTAAAAATTTGTTTTAACACTTTATCAGATTATCAAAAACAGAGAATTTGTCTCTAGCAAACCTTCACCAAAACATGGGCCTTGAGAACTTCATTCAACAAATGTTAGGGGTGCCTGGGTGGCTCAGTTGGTTAAGCGTTCGGCTTCGGCTCAGGTCATGATCTCACAGTTTGTGGGTTCAAGCCCTGCGTCGGGCTCTGTGCTGACAGCTCAGAGCCTGGACCCTGCTTCGGATTCTGTATCTCCCTCTCTTTTTGACCCTCCCCTGCTTGCACTGTCTCTCTCTGTTTCTCAAAAATAAACTAAAAAATTTTTTAAAAAAAGAAATGTTAAAGGAAATTATCTAGGCAAAAGTAAAAGAATTTTAGCTAGAAACTTGAATCCATAGAAAGGATGAAGAATACAACAAATTATAAATATGTACAAACATATGAAACATTTTTTAGTTTTTAAATTTCTTTCACCAAAAACCATTTAAAGCAAAAGATAATAACATTGATTTGTGTAGTTTATAATATATGCAGATATAACATGTGTGACAACAGCAAAGAGGTGAAAAGTAGATATAAAAGTAGATATTTATTTTTAAAGTAAAATATGAAATATTAAAAATATGTATTTTAAATCCTAGAGCAACCCCTCCCCCCAAAAGAAAATGATAATGCTAATAAATAATAGTAGATCTAAAATAGAATCACAAAAAATACAAAATTAATTTTAAAAAAGACAAGTGAAGAGGGATAGAAGGAACTCATGTGAGATTAATAAATAGAAAACAAATCAAACTATGTTATACCTAAACCCACGCATAGTGATAAGTGCGTCAGATGTAAATGATCTAAGCCTGCATCGTTTTAGACGATAGTCACTAGCCACACGTGGGTATTTGAATTTAAATTTAATCAATAATATAAAAAAATAAAAATGTCAGTCCTCAGTCAACCTAGGAACATCTCCAGGGCTCCGTAGGCACAGGGGGTCAGTGGCCGCCATCTTGGGCAGTGTTACAGATAGAGGACATTTCCATCACCATGGACAGTCCTGTTAGGCAATGCCCACCTAAACAGTTTCAACTGAAACCCAGACTTTTCAGATGGGGTGAGACAACATGGTCCATGTGTATGCTGTCTCCAAAACAACAAACACAAAACAACAACAAAACGGCCGTAAACATAAAGACATAGATGGCTGAAGTAAAAGAATGGAAATAGAAATGCCATGGCCACGAATCACAAAAGAGGTAGACACAGAGACTTGAGAACAGGAGACCTTTCCAGGACCGGAGGGGGTCATTTCATTATGATAAAGGACTCACTTTATCACAGTGGCATGTGATACTAATGTGCACATACCTAATAACAGAACTTCAAAATAGATGAAGCAAAAACTGGCAGAACTGAAAGGAGAAATGGACATAATCATAATTACATTTGGAGATTTAAATCTCTCTCTCTCAGCAAATGACAGAGCAAATAGAAAATCAATTGGGATGCACTGGACTTGGGGAACACTATGACCAAGTTGACCAGATAGACCTTCATAAAGAAAACACTACATGACAAAACTATAGAGAACACATTCCAGATTCATGTGGAACATTCACCAAAATAGACAAAATACTTCGTTATGAAATCAATCTCAGTATGTATTAAAGGAATGAAATCACAGTGTCGTGATGTTGTTGTGTGCTTTGCTTTTGGTCATGACTGAATCGAATGATAAATCCAAACATATTTGTTAAACAGAGCAGAAGAGAAGGATCACACGATAATCTCAATAATGTAGAAAAAGCACTTGACATTACTTAAATCCAGTGCATATCTTAAAACTGTCAGTGCGCCAGGAATTAAAGGAATTGTCTTCACCTTGAAACATCTATTTCAATCCATACTTCACTTCATATTTAACGGTGAATTTGAATGCATTTTTTTCTATGGTGGGAAACAACGCAAGATACCCCCCACCACCACTTCCAGTGAACATTGTACTGAACTTCCCAGCCAGTGCAATGCAGCAAGATATAAAAGAATTTAGAATAAAATGAAAGAAGAAAATGCCTGTAGAAAATCCTTCTAAAGGATCTACCAGGGAAAAGAAAAGCCGATAGAACTAAGAAATGGATGGGTCAGCCAAAGATGGACATATAACAATCAACCTTATTTCTGTGTACCATCAACAAAAAACTAAAAATTGGAAACTCAAAAAGTAATAACTACAATAGCATTGAAAATACAAAACACTTGGGAAGAAATTTAAGAAGATGTGTGTAAGAGTTATACTATGAAAATTACAAAACACCATTGAGAAATCAAAGAAGACTTACATAAACGGGGAAGATAATGTGTCTATGCGTCATCAGACTCTCTTGTGTTAAGACATCTATTCTCAGGGCGCCTGGGTGGCTCAGTTGGTTAAGTGTCCGGCTTCGGCTCAGGTCATGATCTCACGGTTCATGGGTTCAGGACCCGCGTCTGGCTCTGTGCTGACAGCTAGCTCAGAGCCTGGAGCCTGCTTCGGATTCTGTGTCTCCCTCTCTCTCTAACCCTCCCCTGCTCACACTGTCTCTCTCTGTCTCTCAAAAATAAACAAAAAACATAAAAAATATTTATAAAAAAAGACGTCTATTCTCTTGGACTGCTCTATAGCTTTAAAGCAATTCAAATCAAGTTATCAGCAGACTTGGTTTTGCACAGTTCTGTGGCTTATTTTGAAGTGTATTCAGAATTTCAAATGTTTCAGAATAGGACAAAGAGTTTAGAAAAGGAGGAAGTTTGAGGATGTAAGTACTTCTAGGAGAAGGGCCGATAGGCCAGAGTTTCTACACCTGCTGTGATGGACATAAATGACCATCCTACTTTCTGACTGTAAAATTGTCCGGGAAGCAAATTCAGAATTCCCATGACACAACAAGTCTTCTGGAGCATGGATCCAAATGGAATATCTCCTGAATCATTCTGGCAAACTTGTACAATCTAGATTTAAAGTCTGTGCGCAGACATGGGATAAGGTCACTGTACACCCAGATTGAGCTCACTTACGCCAGACGGTAAATCACAAATAATGTAAATGGGAGTAAGCGGTGCATGTGAGGGATGGTCCAACATGACCTAAGAGGGATTCTTTTAATAATTCAGGAAGATTAAATATCAAGGATTCCATTTCTCCAGCCTCGAAAAAGAAAGTGAACACCTGTTGGCAGTTAACAGGTATTTAAAAAATTCTGCCAGTGAGTCCACAAGTCATTTTCAGTGTCAATCAACTAACACTCCAACGCCAAGCAGCACGTTAATAGCTTGTGTCTATACTGGCTCTTCTGTTCTTACCTGAAGGGTCTGTTTATTTAAGCAGCCTTAGTGGTTCTTAACCCATCAAAAGTGTTAGTTTAACCAAACAAGTAACCTCTGGTGGGAAAAAGGAAAGGATTAAAATAAGCAAAATTTATCATTTTGTCAGATTCTGCAAACAACACTTTGATGAGCTAAAAGTTCCTAACAGAAGAACAGAGACACTCTGCCTATAAAACACGCATCACAGTCATTGTGCCTCTCGAGTTTCTACCAGAATCGATCAGTGAGCAGTGTGGTTGATATGCATGAAGGAAAATGGCAGGTTTGCAGACTTCTTCTCCACTGTGTTAGGTGGGGGTCTCATTTTGCCATCACGAGAGAACAGCCGGGAAAGCCGGGCACCCTCCACGCACTCTTCATCCTGCAGAGCTGGGGGCTGAGAGGGAGGCGTGCGGGGGGTCTGTGGGGTCCCCTGTGAGTCAGCCGTCCCGGCAGCGAGCCGGCCATACCCTGGCCAGGAGCTCCCAGGGGAGGAAAAGGAGCCCGGGGGCTGTGTCCAAGGCCCCCTTGGTGAGCTCCGACGACCTGGTGACCCCACTAGCTCTGATCCTCCCCCCCCACACATCAAGGAAGCCGACAGGGAGCCACATTCTTCCAGCCAGAGACTGAAGACCCGCGGACAGCAGTCCAGGCCCCGCTCATGACACATCATTACTCTGCCCGCCGCAGACGTCTTCCCCACCAGGTGACTGGAAGACGAGATGAGATAGGCCGGCAGAGTCGGCTTCCTCTCGGACAACCCGGGCCTCCTGGACGGAGTGCAGGTGTCCGCCTGCTCCCCACAGGCTGTCTGGACCCACTCCCAGATGCCCTTTGGGACCTTTGGGGCCAGGACCAGACAGGCAATCACTCACTCGTTCTGTATCTAGAAGCATTTTATCGCGGGGAGGAGAACCCTGCTTTGTGCTCCAAAACACCACAGGATGTTCCTTCTACCCTATGAGCTTCCAGACACAAATGGGAATCTTATGCCTTTTATAGATCCTTCTGATACTCCTTTCTCAAAATAATCCCTAAGACACAATGGTAGGAACAAGCTGTATGCAGCCGTCAGCTGGGCCCGGGGCCTGAGACGTCTTGTAGGCGATCTCCATGATCAGATGGAAATTCTCGCTCTGAGAGGATCACATACACACCTTATGAGTGTTCTGCCAGGTGAGTCCTGGGGCTCTCTCTCTGGCCTTGTTTCTCTCCTCCTTTCTTGTCCCTCTCCATCTGGCTCTGTCTCAGGGGGTGATGGCAGATTTCCAAAGCTTTAACAAGCCCAGCTTTTTCAGCAGTAACTGTCCCTCTAGCTCGGCTCACTGAAGTCAATCAACATCTTACTATTCTCATGAAGTCTCTGGTTGGCGAATATGGTATTTGACAAAAAGCCTCTCCCTCCAAATGA
Source organism: Suricata suricatta (assembly GCF_006229205.1). Classification (NCBI taxonomy): domain Eukaryota; kingdom Metazoa; phylum Chordata; class Mammalia; order Carnivora; family Herpestidae; genus Suricata; species Suricata suricatta. Next base: position 3,548,530 of record NC_043702.1, read on the forward strand.
TGCGGAAGGAAAGGAAACAACAGAGGTGGGGAGAGCCCATCCTGCCTGGTCTCCCCTTAAAAGCACGTAGGCGTTGACTCCACAAGGTTTACCTCCAGCGGCCAAAGCCAGAGGGCACCTGTGTGGCCCTTGGGTCCTTCTCGAAGAATGCTCTCAGCTCAAGGGCAGCCGGCTCCACGGTTCTCCTGCTTTGTCTAGCAGAGGCCCGAGGTTTGAAGTTTTTATCATAAGAGCTAGAGCCACTGCATACCCGTGAAATCGGAAACCTGGCCGGACATCCTCTGGGGGGTTGCATAGTAATAGGTTCAAAGGACAGAACGGGAGGTGAGGGCTGGTCACAGGGGAGCCTTGTTTGTTTGAAGAGGCCAGAGGCTTGCAGGAAGGGTCACCTTTTATTAGCTGTAAATACATTCCTGAGGCGACCCCTCCAGGTAGCCAGTAAGCTCTCAGAAAGTGGGGGTAGGATTGAACTTCGCTAACTAGAGGGTCATTGCCAGTGGCTGTCACCAGTCTCTGCCCTGAGCTTGTTGATATTAGCAGCCCCCTCAATTCCCGCTCCGCCACATGTGGCCCCCGTTGCTGAGCACAGAGACTTGGAGGTTAGATCCCTTCCCTGAGGCTTGTTGGAGTCACAGCCAGCCCGGGCTTCGTTTGACACATTTCAGAGGCAAGGACTGTTGTCATGAAAAATACAGAGAGACTGTGACCTAGGGTTAGGAGCAAGGGGGAAAAATGCCTGAAAACATTCCTTCTTTGTAGCAAATTGGCCATTGATGTAGAACAGTGCCTTATACTCCTGAGACTTTTGAGGAAGTCTCAACAGTCATGGTCCAAACGTTCTGGAGCATTCGGGGGAAACACAAAAGCACTCGAAGTGATTCCTTTTTTAAATTTATCTTTTCAGTTTCTTTGAGAGAGACAGCGAGCCGGGGATGGGCATAGACAGAGGGAGTGAGAAAGAGTCCCAGGAAGGCTCCACACTATCAGTGGGGCTCGAACCCACAAACTGTGAGACCACGACCTGAGCCAAAACCAAGAGTCAGACACTTAGCCGACTGAGCCACCCAGGTGCCCCTGAACTGGCTCTTGAGGTCGGCTATCAACATTTCTGTACCAGGGACAAGCATGCAGATAAAACGTAGGGCTCAAATTATTTGGAGATTTTATAGACATATCTACTGATGAATAGATGTTAGATGGGAAATTCCTGATGGAACAGGTAAACGTATGACACAAAAATAAGTAGCCAAGAATAAAGATCAGAGCTCCGTCTATGTAACTGAGACACATATAGTAAAATGTTTCACTTTACAAAGAAGGCAGAAATCAGCCTGCAGTGAAGGAGTTTTTCTTTTTGTGCTGATTTTAATATCAGGTCATCAGCCTCGAGCTGTGAGACCTTTGTCCTTGGTCTGAACCAAACCAAAAATTCCTTTTCAAAATCTTATTCCAGCTCAGCAAGTTCTTATTTCCTACTCATTTTGTTCTCTCTCTCTCTCTCTCTCTCTCTCTCTCTCTCTCTCTCTCTCTCACACACACACACACACACACACACACACACACACAGAGCCTTTTCTAGAGTCCTGTAATAGTCTCTCCAATTCTAGCCATACAGAATGTATAAAATTCCCCTTCGCAACCCAACAAGTAGAGTAGGGGCTTAAGGATTAACGACCACGTGCATTAATGGGTTGATTTCAGGGGGCCCCAGAGCAATTTCATCTTTCAGACCACCTAGTCACTGGGATTACTCGTCCCTCACAAAATCCACTTACCATGTGTGGGGTGGGCACCTGTTCACCCTAGAACCGCCCTGGGCCTTGGATCTGATTTCACCACGGTCCACCACAGCTGCCAAGGGCCGAATGCACCGCTGGCCACGCCACCCACCCCACGTTAGCAGGAGGTGAAAGGGCCCATGTGTCTTAACTAATCTCAGGATGCGTGACTAGTCCCATGTTTTCCTTTTTATGCTCAGATCCCTCTTTTGAAAAAAGGAGAAGTTTCCCCACTGTGTCCACAGACTCCTTTTTCATGATTTTGCTTCGTGCACGTGGCTTCCAGCACGGCTTCCTGAACACTGAGCGAGGCCTGCTGACTTTGAAATGTCGGTGCGGGAAGAAGTCATCTACATTTTGGACATTCCAGAGGAGCCCGGTTCATTTACCTCTTAAAAACCCAAGTAATACCAGCAACAACAACAACAGCACAAACCCTCCGCCTGATTCCTCTAGATTCAACAAGCCACGAGAAGGGCTGAGGTCCCCAGAGCCCCCCAGCGCCCCACATCAGGTGGGCCGACACTGGCCTGTCTACACGCACAGCTTACATTTTAGCGACTCTGTTCTTGTTCTAAGCCACAACCAATAATCCCAGCAACTGATTATAAAGTGTCACTTGGTGCAGAATGTTGAATCCAGATGAAACAGATTCATTTTGGTCAGGTGGGGTTTTCAGTAATAAGAGATCGAGGTAAGTGATGTTGGGTGGCGAGGAAGGATTAAATGCCTCAAGTAATTCCTCCTGCCTGTGACTGTGCTCCCTTCTTCAGAGAGAAGAGTGATTTGTTATAACAACCCTGCGGGAGGGGGTCTACTTTAGCTCTGTTTTCTAGGTTAGATGGTTAAGGACGTTGCCCAAATCTAACTAGTTAGTAAGTCAAATGGGTAAATGACGTAGTCAGTGCCTGATGGCTCCTACGTTCGTTCATCCTTGATCAGCTGTAACAAGCTGCCTTCTCAACAGTAACCTGTACTCCTCTCTAGGGAGCACGGCACCGGATCCTGGATTCCACACGGCAGGCTGTTCGAGGTGCCCTTTCTTCCCCTGCTAGGGTGAGTGCAAGGCCCTGAGAGTTTTCTGGGGAATCCACTGACCATGAGCTCCTCAAGGAGGACTGTTTGCATTCCTAGAGCCTACACGGAGCAGGAGTTCCAAACATGTGTTAGAGGAATGCATGCAGGCATGATGAATGACTGAATACGGGAAAGCATAACACAAACAAGAGGGGGTTCTGTTCTGGCCAGATTGTTTGTTTGCCCTCGCCATCCAAGACACACGATACTCAACTCACCAGCTCACGACTACAGTAAACTGAAAGCAATCAGAGGGATGACATTTTATGCTGACCTCACTGCGTACATGTCTAGGAGAGCTCCATTTACGCAGAATCACCTGGAAGTTCCTACAGAAACAGGAAGCAACCTGGGAATGAAGACAAACCAGAGAAAGGACGAGTCAGTGGCATGGTCAGCCCCGCTCTGCTTCCCCTTCACCCACTCTGCCAGCACCGGGGGTTCTGCCAAGCCCTCCTGACAAACACACTCGGTCTGCCCAGGACACCAGTCTCGCCACGCTTGCCGTGGCAAGTCTCTACAAGTGATGCCTGGGGCAGCCTGTAAATACATACCGAGAGCAAAAGGAAATGGTTTCATCCTGGCTGCTGTGCTGTTGTTTTACAGCAAACAGGAAGCAGTGCAGTAAGGGTGTGGACATAGTATGAGTCACTAAACAGTAACCAAGGGTCAAGGGATGGATACATCATATATGCATATATATGTATATATGTGTGTGTGTGTATGTGTGTGTGTGTGTGTGTATATATATATACATATACACCCCTGAGAAAGATCTAGAGTTAGTTCCTGAATGGTAATAAAGGCCAAGCCAAAAATGGAATAGTGTTATGGAAAGAGGTGGTAAAGCATCACTATGTATTAACATGAAGACAATTTAAGATGGTATTTGGCATGAGTTGGACCATCATTTAAAAAAACATGCCCAGTTATAGTCTCCAAAAGTGAAGGTCACTATTGTAAAAGTACCTCACAGAGAAGCTAACGGAAATGTCCAAATGTTTGGAAAATAAGAAAAATGGGGTAATTACATGCGTCCTTATTGAAAGAGTTAAAGACTTAGAGCTTTGGGGCAGCTGGGTGACTCAGTTGCTTAAGCCTCCGACTTCAGTTCAGGTCATGGTCTCAATGTTCTGGGTTCAAGCCCTGCATTGGGGTCTGTGCTGACAGCTCAGAGCCTCGAGCTGCTTCAGATTCTGTGTCTCCCTCTCTCTTTGCTCCTTCCCTGCTTGTGCTCTGTCTCTCTCTCAAAAATAAATAAACATTAAAAAAATTAAAGAATTAGAGCTTTTCAGTTTGGGAAAAAGAATGTATGACAATTATAAATCATAGTTTCCTCATCCTTTAGGGAATAGAAATTTTTAAATGTTCTTAGATATCTAGTAACTTGAGTTGTGCTGTATACATTAATTGTAATAATCAGGCTTCAATGGTCTTGCATATTTTCCCAGAATAAGGCTAAGTATCCATCATCCACGGACATCTATCTTTTTTTTTCTTTTTTTGAGAGAGAGGGAGGTAGGGTGAGAGGGAGACACAGAATCTCTAACAGGCTCCACACCCAGTGGAGAGTCTGACACAGGACTTGATCTCATGGCTGTAAGATCATGACCTGAGTAGAAATCAAGAGTCAGATTCTCAACCAACTGAGCCACCCAGGTGCCCCATGGTCATTTTTTGTCATGGTAAAAGCAGGAAGGTTTTGAAGGCTCAGTGTTGTCTCTGTCGATGCCTCCAACATTGGGAGTCCTCAAGAGCTTGCCTTACTTGACAAGACTCTGGTTTGCTCAGTGTATGATCATTGTCATCTCAAGCTTTCTCAAACATCTCTTACTTTCTCAAACTTTCTAAAATCACATCTTAGATTAGCTCAGCCTTTTCAGCACCCAGCCAGGCTCTATGCGGGCTTCACAGGTACGCCTTCACACTGATCAAAGAGTCACTGTTCAACCATAACAATGTCCAGACTCTTTAGAATTAATGCCATTTTAATGTTTATTTAGCTTTGGGGGGAGGGAGAGAATGAGCAGGGGAGGGGAAAGAGAGAGGGAGATACAGAATCTGAAGCCGGCTCCAGGCTCGGAGCTGTCAGCACAGACCCCGATGTGGAGCTCGAACCCATGAACCATGAGATCATGACCTGAGCCAAAGTCAGACACTTACCCGACTGACCACCCAGGTGCCCCAGAATTAATGCCATTTTAGACACAACTGCTTACGTCTGAAACACAGTACCAAAGATTGCAAAGGGAAGGGAGGAAGGGAAAATCTGTGTGCCATGAATGCTATCATCAAGAAGTGACTAGGATTGTGGGGGATAGTGAAGAAATGTGACGTTTGTGCTTAAAATATCAGTCAAAACACTGTTACAAAAACAGATCATGTCACCTAGCTTCAAATCTTAAGTCATTTCTAGAGGGAAAACAGCTATCTGTCTACATTACTTTCACAAATAAAATTGTCACTAAGTGGAAATGGAATGAGCTTGGAACGAGTTGGAAAACAGCACATTCTGATCTGCCAGGGAGTCTTTTTCCATCGTTTATCCTGGAGAAAGCATGATGCTTGTTTGCTTTTGCCACAGCTGTTTTGATAAGTCAGCTCTCATGTGTAAATCTGTGCCAGGGCCCGTGGGGAAGAACTCGCTCTTTATTCCAAGGAGATGGCAGAAAGTTCAATAGGCAGAACCAAGTTAAATGTCACAAAAAAGAGTGCATGTCTCATAACAACGCAGAACAGAGACGATTAAAAATGACAGATAAGGCCGTCCTTGGCTTCCAGAAGGGCTGTTTCTGTGGGAGGGGAGCCCCTCTGGTGGAGGTGGTACTGAGGACAGAGAATGGAGAGCTGCCTCCAGGAGGGAGTTCACATGAGGGGACATGCAGGTGTCCTCACAGTCCCAGGGAGCACATTTCAATGGCTGCTATTGAAGAAGCACTTCCGACAGCATCTCACTGTCTTTAACCCACAAAAAAAGAAGGCAGCTCCCAAAGCATTAAACTCCCCTGCCATTTGCAGGGAGAGCTCCCTTCAGAGCTGACTGGGGCCTCAGTGAAGGTCCATGGCACACAGTGTGCCCACAGATGAGGGCAGAGACTTTCCTGGAGCCACTGAGAATAAAACTTGCCGCCATAAAAAGTGGCTTTCTCTAGTCTCCGCAGGCGAGGACTCCCAGTTGCCAGGTTCCCAGAACTCGTTGGTTCTGAGGCTGATGTTCCACAAAGCACTTGAGTCTTGGTTCTCGCTCTGCAGAACTGTTTTGTCTTCTTTGGTGACAAAGACTTTTCCTGTCTTATGACAAACCTTCCTAGGAATTGCTCAACACTGAGTCCACAGTTTGGAAGCAGAGGAGAGGCAAGGCACAACAACTGGCCAGTTTTCCCTTTTCTCTGATCATAAAATAAAGTTCAAGTGGTGTCATTCCACGCTAATCGGAATAATGAGGTAAGAAAATGCAAAGGAAATGGTTTCCTGCAAACGCCCATTATCTGATGCCAATTCACAAAGAAACACTTAGGGAATTAGAAGTGCATGGAGCCGTCACATGATGGGGGGGGAACTGAAGTCAATATGGCCATTGTAATGCATTTCAGGGTCAAGGTCTCATGAGGAGGGGGAGTTTAAAGACACAAATTACGGTTCCTATTAGTGAGTGTTGAATGATGCTGGCTATCAAGTCCATGTTTAGTGCTTCCATAAGGTGGGCAGATCAGTATTTTAGTACTGTTTACTACAGTATTTAAAATTAAGACCAAATGCCAGCAAACAATGCACATTCTTTTCTGCGTGAACTTCTCTTTCTAAGAATTCAGTCGGGACAGGTTGAATTTCAAGTCTACCTAGAGAGCTGCACGAAGCACGAACAACGCGACCTTGGAAGGATTTAGTTTCACTCGAGATACTCTGATGTTTTCTTTGTCTACATCCAACATCTCGTCCACTGTAACATGGGCAGCGGCCAGCGGGTGTCAGAAGCCACAAGATGCTCGAAGGCACATTTTTCACTTCATCTGCTTTTCTGACACGTTAGTTTAACTTCATCAGGGGGTTGAAGCCGATTTCCTGGAGCAATTTCCAGGGTCCTTGTGCAAAACGTGAAAACCATTCCCATTCTCCTAAGACATATGGTTGTTATTATGTAAAAATTCTCCTGTGCCATTCTGGCACCGGCCCCCACCCCTGCCCCCATCCCCACTTCTGTGGATCGGGCTTAGGCACCGTGTTTAGAATGCACTCATTGTCTGAGACTTCCTGGAGCAAGCATCAGCCCAGCCCCCTCCCCAAAGGAAAGAAGCTCATTTCCTCGAAAGCCCACATCCCAGCCCTCAGCCAGAGGGGCTCCGAGGGATCCCTGTGCTGTCACCAGGTGACCTAACAGGCCGGGAGATTTATCTTCTCCTACTTGAAAGAGGGGACCAGGGTCATCTCAGAGAGTGCAGTTGACCAGAGCTGTCAGATGGGCCTGGGGACCTAAGGTTCCTTTAGCAGAAAGCAGTCCACAGGGGTGTTGAAGGTACCTACTGTGGGGGCTCTGGAGCCAGGTTGTCTGGGGTTGAATCCTCTGCTTCTAATGCTGATAAAATCAGTGGCTTCTAGCAAGTTATTTACCATCTTCCAAGTTTTCAGTGTTCCCATCCGGATACAAGCACCCACCTCACAGAGCTAATGTGATGGTAACGTGCTCTAGCACGTAAAGTGCTAAGCAAAGGAGCTGGCAAAGAGGAGATGATTAATAACTATCAGCTCTTACCATTCCTTGCCTTTCAAATGCAAATAAACCCAATGCTTAATCTCAAAGGCACTTGTGGGATTAAAGGAGTTGAGGGGCATAAAGTCATGGCGCATCTTGGGTGCTGACAGCATAACTTTAATGCTAACAATGGCCGTTGTTGCTGGTATAGGCACCTGTATTGTAGATACAGTGGTCCTAGCTGGTCAGGTGCCTCATCTCATAGGAAGATCCCATGGAGACTTTGGATGCTCAGGAGGGGACAGTAGAACAGTGGGTGTCCCAGGCTTCTGAAGGGGACAGAACCTTAGGGGTGACATCAGCCTAGGCCCACAGCAGAGATGCAGTGCATGGGCCAGTGTTGTCAGGGAAACTGCTGAGAGGCCACGGGAAGCCGAAGACACATGCCTGGTTACCCCAGCTTGTCGCAAATGTCCTCTTGCTAGTCAGAGAAGCCAGACATCACGTTTAATTTTCCCTAACTTCTGTCAGAGTCTGGTCAAAGCAGTAGTAGGCACTTAAAAGGGAAGAAGGCAGAGTCTCGAAATGGTGGGGGTTGAAGAAAGTAGGACTGACTGCCTATCTATCATCCTTTTCTGCGATGATTGTGGTTGGACCAGATGCAGAGTCGGGGAGCATCTCAACCATGGTTTGACCAAGGCCCTGGGCCTCCGCCAAGTTATAGTCCAAGGAGAGACCAGCGAAGGGCTGAGCAGGGTCACAGGGCTCATGTGAAGAGCATGGGCATAGTGTGTCTTATGTGGCACTCTGCCTGTGATTGGGAGTCTGTTCTTTTCTGGAACCCCTATGGGTCCATTTCTGTCTATCATGATGGGGTCAGATCTATAGTCTTTCTCCTTCACCAGAGCATTTGCCTGGGGAAACACCTTCTGTCCTATAGAGGCTATAGGACAAGCTCTGATTAACTCTGGAACTTAAAGTTTGGGGTGGGGCCAGGTCCTCTTGGCCAGTAGCAAGTTATTGCAAATAATAAATTTGGAAACAAAACACCTCAACCTCTAATTCTGAGCATATTCAGCATGACCCTCATTTTACTTTTTCCCTTTTTTCCCCATTGAGAAGTCTTGTCTTTTTTTTTTAATAGTTTATTGTCAAATTGGTTTCCATACAACATCCTGTGCTCTTCCCCATACGTGCCCTCCACCATCACCACTACCTCTTTTCCCCTCTCCCCCTTCCCCTTTAACCCTCAGTTCATTTTCAGCATTCAATAGTCTCTCAAGTTTTGTGTCCCTCTCTCTCCCCAACTCTCTTTCCCTCTTCCCCTCCCCCTGTTCTCCATTAGGTTTCTCCTGTTTTCCTGTTAGACCTATGAGTGCAAACATATGGTTCCTG
>NC_043702.1:3557569-3563993 GCF_006229205.1 Suricata suricatta
ACAACTGATTTCTGTACATTGATTTTGCACCCTGCAACTTTACTGAATTCATTGATCAGTTCTAGAAGGCTTCTGGTGGAGTCTGCCGGGTTTTCCATGTACAGTATCATGTCATCTGTGAAAAGTGAAAGTTTGACTTCTTCTTTGCCAATTCTGATGCCTTTTATTTCCTTTTGTTGTCTGATTGCTGAGGCTGGGACTTCCAGCACTATGTTAAACAGCAGTGGTGAGAGTGGGCACCCCTGTCGTGTTCCTGATCTCAGGGGGAAAGCTCTCAGTTTTTCCCCATTGAGGATAATATTGGCTGTGGGCTTTTCATAAACTGCTTTTATAATGTTTAGGTAAGTTCTGAGAAGTCTTGTCTTTAATAAATTGCTGTACACAAAGGGATCTTAGAAAAGAAAGGAATCTGTATTTCTGGTATCCAATAGTCTGTTAGCTTAGTATATACTGAACTTACTAAATCACAGAAAAATTTCACAGCTGTTCAAATCAGGCTGAAGAGAGGAGGGAAAAGATATTTATGTCATTACAGTAGACAATTAAGTCAACAAATAGGGCTTCTGACAATCACATAAACCAAGATTTAATAATTTCCAGAACTATAAGTTAGAAATTTTATTTAGAAAGGACAAAAACTCCTTAAAAATGGATCTTTAAAAATGGCTAAAAATTCCATAACCATAATGCAAGTGACTGACAAAGTCCTTCTGAACTGAAAAGGGCATCACAAATTTACTCAGGTTTTGGGTCTTTTCCAAACACCAACTGGTGTGTGATTATTTCCTTTTATTTCATTGTCATTTTACTGTTTTTCAAAGTGGGATCATTTTACCAGTTCCTCAAGGAACTTCTTAAATGCAGGCAGATTCCTGCCCACATTCAGGTTCCTTTCTGCAAAACCCAAAGATACAAGAGGAAGTGGTCATGAGATCAGGCCAAGACATCACACTTAATACCTGAGGCCCAGGGGCAGGTGTCAGGAGCCTGGAAACTTGGAAGAGCTGTGGACACAGTGATCAGTGCTGCTGAGGTTTCCACAGCCTCCTCCATGTAACAAAGTTCAGCCACCAGTTTCATGGATGTAAAGAGCCAATCATGAAACCAGAGAGAGGGCCCAGAGCCCGGAAGCAGAAGCTGGGACAAACCTGACTCAGACTTCCCAGATGCCGGGAGGTGCCAACCATTGACTTGTCTTCTGCTCGGAAGACAGTCTGAACTGTTTATGCTTTTGCTGCAGCTCACAGTCATGCCATGTGGTTGGTATCCTCAGGCTCTTTGATTCCCTTCCCCCACTCCCTCCAATAATTTGGAAAAGATGGCTGGGCAGGGCAGCCATCACTGCCAAATCAGATGATGATGTGTTTCAGCATGAGTTTGAAGAAATGGAAACAGTTTGCTGGCTTTAATAATGGTCTCAAGAATGCATGACTACAGGAAGCTCTTTGTGGGTTTGAAATTTGGGGTTTTGAATATTTGGGAACAGTCCTTGCCAACCCACAATACCCTTTGGACAATTTTTGGGGAATCAATGCTTGAGTAAATCCAAGGTGTGGATGGATGGATGGATAGATGGATGGAGCGCCAGACCTGGGAGATTTCCCAGAGAGGGGCCCTGGACCTCCAAAGGCATTGTCCTCCAAAAAGTCCTGCAGGCATTGGAATAACAGACTATCTGAGTGAATGAATGAATGAAGGCTAAATGAAGAATAGCAAGGAAAGAGAATGAAAAATAACTGACTGTGCCTGAAAGGGAGAGTTAAACCAGCGGAGAAGGTAGAACTCCTTCCCCTGCAAGACCCCCACTACGGCTCTGGCTGTCATTCTGTCTGCGCTCCTGAGACTGGAGGGGAAGGAAAATGTATTGGATACGAGGAAACTCAGTAACCTGAAAGGTTCTTTCAAACCCTAAGAATCTATGACAGGACAGTTGAAGAGAGTCCTCAGACCCCACTCACACTGCTGTTTCTCTGAGCTTAGCTCCTGGGACTCCACTCCTTTTTTTTCTTGTAGACCCTTGGACCGAACGTTCTTGCCATGACCCTGCTCTGCTCCCTGACTGGGTCCTACACTCGGACTCACACTCTGGCTTCAGTTCCATTTACTACTTGGTCTGAAATTTGGCCTTACATTCCAGACTTCTAGAAAGAGTCAACCCCCTGTTTTATGGAGACTTTCCTCTCAGTTAAAAAGAATTTTTTTAATGTTTATTCATTTTTGAGAGACAGAGACAGAGTGTGAGCTGGGGAGGGGCAGAGAGAGAGGGAGACTCAGAATTGGAAGCAGGCTCCAGGCTCTGAGCTGCCAACACAGAGCCCAACATGGGGCTCAAACCCACAAACCGTGAGATCATGACCTGAGCCAAGTCAGATGCTCAGCTGACTGAGCCACCCAGGAGCCCCCATCTCAGTTCTAATATCAAATCTAAGTACCACTTCTCTGTCCATCTGTGCATACAATGCTGCCACACCTTGTCAGAGTCAAAGACGTGGTGTGACCAGATGCCCACTGCTGGAAGGTTTCTTCAGGGCCACGCTACAAAGCATCAAAACATTCTGGAGACTTCAAGAGGATGTGCAGTGTCTATTTTTACCATAAAATGGTCCGGGGAGAGATACTGTAGCTCATAAGTTTGAGATACACACTGGCCTCCGGGATTCAGACCAGGGTAGGGGAACACAGAGCAAGCTGGTCACTACCACCTCCTTCTTTGCTCAAGGAAGACATTTTCAATCAATCCCAGAACTCTTTCTCACTGAGCATAAATGTGATCTCGTGTCGCCATTAGATCAGAGCTGACAATTGAGTAAATTTTGCGCTATCCTGTCCAGCCAGTGGTGATATGTGTTTTTGACAAAACTAAGGGATAATACAGATCCCAGGAGGCTTCTGTGGGACTTGCAGTAATGCCCAGCGGGGGCTGAGAATATCCAGCACATGGGGAGTGTCCCACTCCCGCCGTGGCTTGAAGCTTACTTAGGTGTGAAAGAGTCTGTACCTCTCTATACGGACCCTTGCCAGGTTTTCAGAAGGTCCCTGCCAGGCTGCCCTGTTCCACCAGGGGATAGAGAGGGACTAATCATCTGGCCTCAGTTCCACCTCTCAGAGCTGTGCATACTTGAGTCTTTGCCTCTGACTCGGGTCCCTAAAAGGACCTGTTCCCCTGATTGGGGTGCTGGTTGGGGGGATGGGGCTCCACAGGAAAGAGTACTGGGTCTTGAGGGCCAGTGCTTTAGTAAAAAGGGAAAATAGTCTTAACATCCTGGTAGTTGGCAAAACACCAGCCCTCCAGTCCCCCCAAAGCACCCTCCATGTCTTCATCTACTGTTTCTGGCAAAGGGCCCCCACACGTGGGCTCCAAATGCTCAGGCTCGGCCTCTTTGATGGGCCTGTGCATGAAAAATGTTCCTTGTGCAGGACTTTGGCTGTCATGGCAGCTGTGTAATGATGTGATTATTGGATTTCCCTGGGCCCTGCCCAATCCCTAAAGAAATAAGCATAAACTGGGCAAAGCACATAGCTGGGGTCCTACGCGGAGCCGTGCAAACCCCTTGGTTAATGGGTCCCACATTCACAGTCAAAGGCATGCCCCACAGTATAAAGAGGGTGTCCCTCATGTTCAGATGACGTCATCATCGTCCCCATGGTGGAGGCAATGTCCAGAGACAGAAGCCCGCCAGCCTCTGTGCTCATCCACAGAGCCCGTGCCCTCAGGGAGCTCTGGCTTCTCTACGTAAATAGTGGGGCACTCTACCAGGAAAAGGCACCTAGTGGAAACTTTCTGGGATGTTCCTTCGCGACACAACAGTTGGTAGATTTTTACTCCTAGAAACCGTGAGAAGGGAAGACTAAGTCAGGAAATTACCAAACACATGTATATACAAATATGTACGTGCACAAGAAATCTTTAGGCACAAACATGTATTCCTTACAATGAAATAGGATATGAAAGTATAATAGAAGTTCTATGTTATAATAAGTAAAAGAAACTGTCCAAATAAGAGTTTCTGACCCTTAAACTGTTGGTCTGGATGGGAAAGGGTTAATAGAAATTTTTAAATCATGTTGAAATTATAAGGCTGTAATACAGGGTGCGTTGCAAGTTGGGGTTCTCATATTTGTTTCTCTGTTGGACATCTTAAAGATAAACCTCTGTGATATTGTGAGTCGTCATAACAAATATATAGCCAGTCTTCATCCTGGATCTGGGCACAGAGCTCCTGAAGTCCTTGTAATCTGCCAAGTGAGGAGAGCCATTAAGGCGTCTCTTGTCATGTCAATGAAGTGACTTTGGAAAGTACCTAGATCACTTACAGATGGGAGGGGTGAGGGCGTGATGTCAAGTACAATGATTGAATCGATTGGTCAGGCCTGCACGGTGAAGCCTCCAGGAAGCCCTGAAGGCCAGTGTGCAGAGCCCCCCAGGTTAGTGAGCTCGTGGAGGTGCAGGCGAGGGAAGCACGCAGACAGCCTGCACGCGCCGTGTCTTTGGTCTAAGCATCTCCGTGCAGCCATCCCTGGGTTCTATCCTTCTGTCGGAAACCGGTGATCTACTAAGTAAAAGTTTCTCCGAGTTCTGCCAGGGGCTCTGGCTACTTGGTTGAACCTGAGGAGGGGTCCTGGAAACCTCTGATCTATTATGTAGCTGAACCCAAGGTGACTCCGGGAGTCCTTATAAGAGGAGGCAGGGGGGTCAGAGTCCAAGCAGATGTGACGATGCAAGCAGAAGTCAGAGTGGCTGAATGTGGGAAGGACTCAACCCGCCACGCTGGCTTTGCAGGAGCAGGAAGGGAACTCAGGTCAAGGGACACAGGAGGCCTCCAGAAGCTAAAAAGGGCAGGAGTGTGGATCCCCCCCAAGAGCCTCCAGAAGGGAAGGCAATCCCGCGGACACCTTGGTTTTAGCCCAGGGAGGCCTATTTTGGACTTGTGGCTTCCAGAATCGCAAAGTAATAGATTCGTTTTGTTCTAAAGCACCGAACTTACAGTGATTTGCTACAGCAGGTACAGGAGTGGCTATGCAGGAACAGGCATGGCAGCGTCCCTGGGGCTGCGGGAGCACCAAGGGGCAATGTTAGCTCGGGGTTCAGGGAACCATCCTGGAAGAGGCCCAAGTAGGGTTTTGAAGGGTGAATAGGTGTTGGACGGTCCCATTAGGAGCAGACAGAAGACAGGAGAAGAAGCACAGTGATAAACAATGAATGCCATGAGGTAAATGGGGGTGACCCCCCAAATCTGTGTCAACAAAACGGGAGTGTGGAAGGAGGAGAAAGGATGACGAGGAGGATTGTGCAGGGAGCCGGCCACACATGCTGTTAGGTGGCACGGGAGAGGCAGTGCGTACGTTAACTCCCATTATGTTTTCCTTTAAACGGCAAGCTTTAGAAACGCTTGAACTCTATCCGCCAACAACTGCCTGGTCATCTTCACTGGCTTCACTTGCTATTAAAAGCAAAAGGGGCACCTGGGTGGCTCAGTCCATTAAGCGTCTGAGTTCAGCTCAAGTTCTCACGGTTCCTGAGTTCGGGCCCTGCTCAGAGCAGAGTCTCTGCTTCTCATTCTGTGTCTCCCTCTCTCTCTGTGCCTCCCCTGCTTGTGCTCTGTCTCTCTCTCAAAAATAGACAAATAAACATTTTTTTTAAAAAGTAAAAAAAAAAATCCCACCAGCTGCTCGGTCAACACATGAACTGTACATGTCAATTATCATTCTGACATTTTAAAATAAATTTAACAGTGAAGTGGATGGAATCACTTGTAAGCCTGCTGCCCCAGTTTTGTGTAAAAACACCCGGAGTCCTGGGAAAGCCTGCACAAGAGCCCCGCCCTCCGAGGAACCGCTTGCTAACTTTGTAAGAATCCGATGATCCACCCGAAACGCAGGACAGTAACGCCCGTCCAGCATGGAGCAGGGGCATCGCCTGGAACCCAGCTCCGTCGTGCACTGCGTGGAGGGCTCTGGGCAAGCCCCTTAAACTTTCTGACCTCAGCTTCTCCATCTATAAAGCAGGGTTGGGATAACACCAGGGTCACTGCATTCTGAATGTTAAACAAGATGATCAAGGTGACAAAGAGTGTCTCCCGCAGCGTGGCACTCAGTGCTCTGCTCCTCAAGGTGTAGCTGATGCGGAATAAGGCTGGCTGTAGGCCCGGGTCCCACGCACCCCGCGGCTGACTTGGCAGGAGCCGCTGCCCTGAGCTCCTGGGGTCGCCACCGTCCGGAACTGCTGGGCCATTTCCAATCAGAGACTCACGGAGACACGCCTAGTCTGCGTTTGTGTGCCCAGGGTCAGCTTAGCAGGCAGCCCTGAGCTGAAAAGTTATGAGGAAGCAAATTCCCAAACAAATCCGGATTCCCATGGAAAAGAATGGACCGAGGTCAGGGGCGTGGCCCCACTGGCTGCTGTCCCTCCGGGGGCTGTGCCCCG
>NC_043702.1:3564093-3585938 GCF_006229205.1 Suricata suricatta
GGGGATCACACTTCCTTTATGTCCCCTGGGAGCCCCCAGTGTTACACTTGTCACCAGGCAGCGGTCTGTTTGGGTCTGCCTCCTCCCCCAGACTGTCAGCCCCGAGAGGTCAGGAGCCACATTCTGCTCGTCACTGTGCACCTCCTTCCCGGCACGGCCTAGAGCCGGGCTTGCACAGCAAACACAGATGCAGGTGAGTCACTCAGCAGCCTTCACCCGTGTCTCCGTTTCTAGACTCTGTTCTCTTTCTTACGCTCTCCATTAGGAAATGCACCGGTTCCTGGCAACAGCTGTCCGTTCTGGGTACGTGAGGCTGAGCATGTCCCGCACTGCACACGGCGGGTGGCCAGCCCAGCACTGTGTCAGGCCTGCGTGCCTCAAGTCCGCCACGTGATCTCACACCTGCTCCCGAGAAGGGGTGCGTGCAGGGAGTTTATGTTGGGAAGTCACCCAGGTAGAGGACCGTGGGTCGGGGAAGAGTGCGCAGGGACAGAGGAAAGGACAGAGTGTGATAGATGCTCCTCTGACCCCGGGCTGGCCCGCCCGAGGGACGCGGCGAGGACCGAGCAGCGTACCTCAGAATCATCCCCCCGGGGGAGGAAGTGTGGACGCCTGCACCACCAGTGCCCATCTCCCCTGGGCTCCCTGAGCGTTGGTCCACCAGATGCCAGCCCTCCTCAGCCTCACGGGGGCCCACGCGGGAGTGCCAGCCGGGTTTCCACAGGCGTCGCTCCCGCCAGGTGGGAGGTGAGCGGCACACGCTGGGGGTGGGCTGCCGTCGGCATAAGGCTGACCGAGTCTGCGTGCAGCTCCCGACCATCCCGGGGGCCGGGCTCAGAGGTAGGACGGCCGGGACCGTAGAGCAGAGCACAGCTGGCGTCTGGTGCAGACCCTTCCCGGCCGCCCCGTCCCCCCGCAGGGCCGGCCTCGTCGGCATCGGGGTGCGCTCGTCGTCTGTCACTCTTCACGGCTACCCCCCCCTCCCGCTTCCAGTTAAACCTCCTTCTTTCGACTTTTCCTGTCTCTCAAACCCACCCCCTGTCTCACCTCCACTGCTCTGTTGAGTCAACTCCACGCATCTGGATCAGCTTAGCCGCCCCCTCAGAAGGATTCGACCACCTCATTTATTCCCCTTCCGTCCAGCCTCAGGTTGCTGCCATATTGATTCCCCAAAATACCTTCCCCTTGTCACCTGTCACTATATGGTCCAACCATGGCTGCCTTCTCCCGGCACAGATGGC
Organism: Suricata suricatta; assembly: GCF_006229205.1. Classification (NCBI taxonomy): domain Eukaryota; kingdom Metazoa; phylum Chordata; class Mammalia; order Carnivora; family Herpestidae; genus Suricata; species Suricata suricatta. The sequence continues at coordinate 3,565,335 of NC_043702.1, forward strand.
CTGTGGAGGGGCTTAGAGTGGCGCAAGCCAGGCCGAGGTCTCACCAGAGACCAACCCTGTCACCCGGAGACCCTGAACTTCCAGCCTCCAGAAGTGGGAGATTAGCTCCTGCCGGGTCGGCCGCCCCGTCTGCAGTGACCTGAGCGCACTAACTAATCAGACACCAGGGCAAGGGGCTGGGGCAGAGTGGGGGAGGGGAGGAGCGGGAAGGAGGGTGCTCTGGGGAAGAGGCGACAGGCAGGGGACACAGAAAACAGATGCGACACCCCACTGGGATCATCAGGCTGCTATTATTTTTGTTTTAAACAAAGGGACGATTCACGTTGACAAGGGAGGTTCAGGGAAAACACGGAGGCTCAGTCCAGATTCCACACCCTTGACTCCGCTTCCGGTCGCCCTCACTTGGGCTGCACCTGGGGCGTTGAGCCTCTAACCGGGACTCCACGTTGAGACCCAGCCATGTAACCAGCGCCTCAAGGAACGCTCCCCCAGGTCTGTCCGGACACCCCAGAGGAGGATTCTGGAAAGCGGGCTCTGCACACGTGTTCTTAATTGCGTATTTATAGCGTTGATTTCTCGTTCTCTGCATGCTCCCTGGGTGGTAAGAAGAAGCCAGATTACTCCGTAATCTTTCTAATCATTCTTGTTGCCATAGTGACTGAATGCCACAGCCGCTCGGTCTCCTGGAGCCTGCCTACCACCTGGGCGCCATCGCATGCTGCCCCGGATGAGAATGTGATGATAATATGGTCATCGTGAGGCCTCCACGTGCCGGGCACTCATCATGTAGCCGGCAGGGGTTACTCCTGTGGTCATTGAATATACAAGCAACCCAGTCCCAGAATCTATTCTGGGGGTCAGAGGGCTGCTCCTGGGTGCGGTGCTGGGGTTAGTAAGGAACCCGCACACTCCACACTTAAGTCAGGATAACTCAAAGCGGGCTTTAGAAAGACTGGCCCCCTGTGAGTGTGGGAAGGGCCAAGTTCTCACAAGGCGTGGGACAGCGGCCCCGGGGAAAGGAGGGAGGGCTGGTCAATGGAAACCACGGGAACAGTTCTGCAGATGAGGACAAAGCAATGTGGCTTCAGTCAAGTGACCGCCTACCAGGGAGGGGATGGGTGGGTGGACACCCTGATTGCACTCTCTCCTCTGGCAAAAGCCAGGGGCACAGAAGCCCGCGCCTGCAGCCTGTAACCGCCATGCTTTTTGCCTTCTGTATATTATAGGGCTTTTGCCTCTTAGGGCTCTGCAGACGCAGCAGCAGACTGGCCCTCGCAGGGTCAGCTGACTCCTGGAGGCAGCACACGACTCAGCCGGCCTGCGGGCACACCCTTCCTATGCAAGTCAGCCAGGCCTCAGTCCACACCCGAAGTCGTCTCCGTCGGCTCCCATGCAAGCCAACCTTCCCCGCCCTAAATCCCCCAAGTCCAGGCGCTGGGCTACTAGAGACCACCCCCACAGCCCAGAGCCTGCGAGAATGTTCAAATGACCCAACGCTAAACCGCTCACTGGTCGGCCCCCCTTCCCCATGCCTTCCCACAACAACCACATCAAAGTTCTGGCCTCTGGTTTCCACTTGCCCCCGTGCCTCGTGGCCAACGCCGGCACTGCCCTGGGCAACCCCTGTGCCTGGCAGTCCCGTGTCTGGAAACGGTGAGTGACATGCTCCTCTCTCCTGAGGCAGGTGTCTCCATCCCATCTTACCAGAGCTGATAAGTGAAACCCTGGATACGGTTTTAGACCCAGCCATGCAGGGACAGGGAGCTGGGGACACTCTGGGTAGCTGATGGAAGGGGCCCATGGGAGACCCAGCACAGCGACTTTGAGTTGTTCTCTGAAACACAGAGGTTGCCGGCCTGGCAGGGATCTGGGTCAAGAGCAGCCCAGGTGTGGGGCATGGCCATGGCAAAGGCACTGACTCGGGAAAGAGAGCAGCCCCCAGCGGCGGGGGCGGCGGTGCCACGATGGTGCCCCCACGTCCTGGGACTGCTTCTCCCCCACCTGTCATCTCCTCCTTCCCCAACTGCAGTCATCCAATCAGCAGGCGTACTGAGCCCCATGCCTTCTGCACACCTCGCCTGTCCAGGGGGAGTGACCTTTGTCTCCTTGGAATCTATTGCACATTTTCTGGATGCATCCAGGCCTGGGCTTTTGATGTAGAGTCTCTTGTTCAACTCTGAAGCAAACCTGAGAGGAAGGCGTTATATCCTCACCTTCAGATGGTCGAGATGGGGACCCCTCTGAACAGGACGCGGGGGTCCTTACCCACGGACCTGCATGGTTTGATGGCTCCAGGGCCATGTGGCCCCGAATGTGTGGAACAAAAACAGTACAGCTCTTGTAGACTTGAGAGTCGTTTCAGAATCTGACTCCCCATGGGAAGGACTTTTCCTGATCCTTGACTAAAGAATGGGAAGGAAATGCCGAAGTTCTTGAGGCAGCGGCCCCCTCAACTCCATGTGGGATCCAGGTCGCTCGGCGGGATGGAGGGGATGTCCCTTGAACACCCGCCTCCTTTGAAGCCTCAGATCTCTGTGCCACAATAGAACTGGAGCCAGGAAAACCCTGTCCCTCTCTACCGCCGTTGGTGTCTTGGCATTTTGATGGGCTCTTCACACTTTTGCACACACCGTAGGACTCTCGAAAGTCTAGGGGCAGTATTGCAGGGAGTCCCGACTCTGCCGAAGGCAGGGCTTTCCCTGTGATGTTCTCTAGGACAGCCACTTCAGTGTCACCCAGCTGTCCTGAGTCAGCGGCCCCCTGGCAAAACAGCACCTCTACCTTGAAGCACTTTCTAGCTTTGGGTTTTCCTACATTAAGCTGAGGCATGGAGCCCTCATTTATCTTTAACTGGTAAGGACTTGCCTCCTCCCTTTCTCCACTTTTAATTGATACTCGGGAACATGGCGCGAAGGCAGGCTCGTTCTGAGTCCATCAGCCTCCGAGGAACACAAACCTCCCAGACGCCCTTGTCTCGTCTGCAGCGAGAGTGAGTTCACTGTTGTTAGTCCCACAGCAGTGAGGTGTGCGAGCTCGTCCTCTGTGCACATCCGGGAAACAGATGGGACTCGAATACACCCAATTCCCCCATCTTGCCTGCTTCCTGGCGTCTGGCCTCAGCCCTGCATTTCGGCCACCAGCCTAAATAAAGCATGCCGTCCAAGCACGCATACATAAGGCCCCTCTCCAGCTGATTTCTGAGCCTGTCATAAGCGGGGTCACCGAGCGGATGTGTCTCTCCCCCCACCCCCCACCGTGTGTAATTTTTGTTCAACACCATGTCGGCTGCCTCCTTCCAACCTGCATCTCGGCCGCGTGGGTGGATATTCAGGCGTGGCCCTGCGTGGCTTTCAGTCCCCTGATTGCTCCGTGGCTAATTGGGGGCCCACAGAGAAGACCTCTGAGCTCCACAGCCTGGGTTCCTTCCTCTGGGGGCCGGGCCCCCACCTTGTGCCACGCGGCACTGCAGGAATATTCTACGTCTTGTCCCGTCTTCCCGCCTGTGAGATGAGGACCTGACGTAGTATCTGAAAAAGAAAACTCCCGCAAGCCCGGGCTCCTAAAGAGGATAGTGGGGATCGTGCACGGTGCAGACACCCCAGACTCCTCTGTGGGCTGGAAACCTCAGACATTCGCAGCAGAAATGTGTCTCTACCTGGACGTGAGCCACACTGACTTCGTGCTCAGCTGGAGGCCCTGGGCGCAGAGCCAGTGTTTTCTAGAAACGAAGCTCTTCTTTCTTCCTCCTTGGGGGATGGGAGGCCGATCCACACAGGGCAGGTCCCTCCTCTGGGTAGGGGACTGGACGAGGCGGTGGTGGGCTGAGGTGAGGTGAGCCCTCCACCCCCACAGAATCGGGTAGCTGGGGGCTTTGTCTTGAGCTTGGTCACGACTGGTATATTCTCCAAGTCAGCCCAACACGAGAAAGAGGCTACCAGATTCAGCAAATAAAAACGAAGGCTGCTAGTTAAAATTGAATTTTGGATAAACGCCGAAACTTTGTAGTCTAAGTGTGTCCCGGGTGTGAAAGGCAGACTTTACCGGGTGTCCTGTGTTTAGTGGTCACGAGGGTGTAGGGCCAGACACGAATGCCCACGTTCAGAGGCAGCCACAAGGGGTAAGGAGGCAGAAATGAAGAGGCGATTGGATCCAAGCAGGATCGTGTCTGCAATGATGGAGCCCATGTCAGGACGAGCTGTCTGGAACAGCAGGACAAAGGGGACAGCAAGCTCAGGGCCGCTGGTCAGGCTTTCGTGGGTTGACATGGGCCCGTCCTTTCTCCTCCTTTGTTTCAAAGTTTATTTCTTTATTTTGAGATAGAGAGAGAGGCAGAAGTAGAATCTCAAGCACGCTATCAGCACAGAGCCCAACGCAGGGCTCAGTCCCGTAAACCATGAGATGGTGACCTGAGCCGAAATCAAGAGTCAGATGCTTAACCAACAGAGCCAGCCAGACGCCTCAATTTTCTTTCTTTCTTTCTTTTTTCTTTCTTTCCTCCTTCCTTCCTTCCTCCCTTCCTTCCTTCCTTCCTTCCAACTTCCTTCTTCTCTCTCTCTCTCTCTCTCTCTCTCTCTCTCTCTCTCTCTCTTCCTCTTCCTCCCTCCCTCCCTTCCTTTTTTGGCTATTATACAAATTGAATCCTGATTTCTGGAGCCACTGGGAATCTATCTCAGAAAGTCTGGAAGGAGCCGAGTGAAGGCGGGTCTGCTTTCCCTCCCTAGGCAGATAGCATTTCTTATCCCTTCTAGACGGAAGTGTTCTGGTTAAGGACTAAACACACACCAGGTTCCTGAAAGCAAAGTCACAGCCTTCTCCACTTCTCCAGCATCTAATACATAATTTGGAACAAATACTAACAAGAAACACTTGCACAGATGCACTCACACACGCACACGTGCATGGGAGTGTGTTCATGAGAGAGAGATGAGCCACTTACGCCCCTCAGACCCTGAAGCCCCTGCTAGTATCCCATTTCACAGATGAAGGAATTGGAATCAGAGGCCCAGAGAGGCCATGTCACCTGCCCAAGTCACACAGCTGAAGACTGAGTACTGGAGTCACGATTAGACTCATTCTTCCAAGTTCATGTTCTTACCACCATGCTCTGGGCTGTGCCTGGGGAAGGTCACAGGGAACATTTGTCCTGGCTGATGAAAGACCTCTAGGGAGGGTCCCTGTCTCCTGTGTCCCCTCCGTGCCCACACTCGCAGCCCCCCAGCCCACACAGACTGCAAGGATCAAGCTGTGCTGAGTAGCACCGCCCACCGCCATGTTCCAGGCTCGTGTTCTCTTGATTTCCGCCCTGACCACAGCCAGACAGCTCTCCGGGCCCTCAGGCCCTGTGGAAGGCTCAGAACAGCCCATGACCTCTCCGGGCAGAGGTGCTTGAGCCATGCCCTTACAAGGGGACATGCGGGTGGCCCTGGGCTGAGCCTGCTCTCCTTTCTCAGGGAAATACTGGCCAGACACACTTGGTCTTTTTCTGAGAAGACCATCTAAGGGCATTCCTCCTCATCCTTTGAACCTTGGGGGCCAAGAGTCATGCCCTTTAAATAGATGGGATAATTTGGCCAGATTGGATTAGCGTAGCAAATGCCAGGGTCTGTCCCAGAAATAATCCCAAGGAAGAAAAACTGCCAGTCCTTTGCCTGTGGGATCCTGGGAGCAGGATGTCCTATCGTCTCTCCCAGGTGGGAAAATAGTGGTCATAGTTTTCATCGGAATGATGGTATATTTAGCATTTGTTAAATTTAGGCTTTCTAATCTTTGTCGCTAAACAACTAACACAAATAAGATGCGATGCTCCTAGCCCAAAATAAACAGAGCAAATACTTTCCCAGATGCCGCATCCCTCTCTAGGACAGGGAGAGGCCATTGGTCTGGGCCGCGTTCTCACACTGGGCTGAGCTGGGTCAGGGCACCTGCTGCGAACCGGATGTGGGGAGACCGGCAGGGCAACGAAGCCGTTGCCCCTGAATGAGCCCATCCCAGCGGGTTCAGTGCAGCCATCGGCAGCCCTGGGCTCCTCCGTATCGAGGCCAAGTTATGGAAGGGGGTGTTCTGAGTCCCGCTTTGCCGCAGACCCAGGAGAGCCAGGGCTCTTGGGACTAGAATGGAATCAGAGCCCCTGATTCAACTGTCGCCCCCCCCCCTCCCCACGGCCAGGGGAGCGGCCGAGGTCAGTCTGGAACGGGGCTGACTCTCGCCGGGGCTGCCACTCCTGGCCGTATCCTGACGGGCAGGTCCCCTCTGCACCCAGGTGAACGCCACACCCCTTCCATCCGCCGCCCCCAGCTCCGCTCTCTGGCACACTCAGCCCTCCCCCGGCCTCAGGGACAGCACAACATGTAAGGACAGTTATTGGGTCACCCACGTAGAAGAGTGCTAACTTCTCCTCTTACCTGGATGGCGTTTCAAGGACTTGTCGAAAGGATGGATTACCCAGTGTGGTGATGGGGTCACGGGGTAGCTGGTGAGATCCTGATCTCAGCTGACGGGCCGACTGCAGTTCAGCCGGAGACAGACTCTTTTTAAATGCAATCATAAAATAATCAAAAAGTGTTTAAATAGCTGGAAGAAAATGTGAGCAAAAGCAAACAAAGCCCTGGGATGAGTCTGGCCTTTCTAAGTGTAATTCCCAAACTAGAATACGCAGCGAAGGTGCGCTTGAGTGTTCTACTCTTGAGTTCAGCTCAGGTCACAATCTCACGGTCCGTGTCGTGCAGGCCTCTGCACTGACAGCACAAGCCTGGCTGGGACTCTCTCTCTCTGCCCCTTCCCCATTCTCACTCTCTCAAAAATAAATAAATAAACTTAGAAGAAAATACACAAATAACATGTTCACTGATATTTTTCAGACCTAACATTACAAGTACTCATACGTTAAAGTAACCCATAAAATATAAAAAGTAAAACAACGTATTCGAATTATCTGCGGCCTGTATGATAAAAAAAATCGGAATCCTTAATATAATAGGAACCTTCTCAAAACAATTTTAAAAAGAGCACAAACAAGTTATTCATAAAATGATAGATTCACATGAAAAACACAGGAACTAAGCATGGGAAATACTTAATTTTGTCAATAAGCAAAGAAAATCAAATTTAAAAACTGATATTCTCCACTTATTAGATTGGAAAAGGTTAAAGACACATACGGTGTGTTGTCCTGATGCAGGTCTGGGTGGTGGGGGCTGCGGGAGGCGGGGTCATTCCGAAGAGTCCGATAGTGGCCAAGGTACATTCGCCCAGAAAACCCACTGATGCAGCTTATGCACAGGAAAGTACTCAGAAAATTGGCAAATGACTTGGGCACAAAGCTGAACAATTAGAGATTTTTTTTAATTTTTCAATGTTTATTTTTGAGAGACACTGAGAGAGTGTGAGCAGGGGAGGGTCAGAGAAAGAGGGAGACACAGAATCCAAAGCAGCTCCAGGCTCCCAGCTGTCAGCACAGAGCCTGACGTGGGGCTCGAACTCACAAACTGAGAGATCATGACCTGAGCCAAACTGAATGAGCCGCAGGTGCCTCTAAATAATTAGAGGTTTTTTTTAATGTTTTTTTATTTATTTTTGAGAGTCAGAGAGGGACAATGAGAACAGGGGAGCATCAGAGAGAGAGGGAGACACAGACTCCAAAGCAGGCTCCAGGCTCTGAACTGTCAGCACTGAGCCCGACGTGGGGCTTGAACCCACAAACTGTGAGATCATGACCTGAGCTGAAGCCGGTCACTTAACTGACTGAGCCGCCCAGGTGTCCCTGAATAATTAGAGATTTAAAGCAAGAGCTGAGGGGTTCCTGGGTGGCTCAGTTAGTTGAGCATCTGACTCGATTTCAGCTTAGGTCATGATCCCAGGGTCATGGGATTGAGCCTCGGGTCAGTTTCCAGGCTGAGTGTGGAGCCTATTTAAGATGTTCTATTTCATTCTCTCTCCTTCTGCCCCTCTCCCCCATTCATGCTCTCTCTCTGTCTCTCTCTCTAAGCAAAAAAAAAAAAAAAAAATGAGTAACAAGACCTGAGACTATTAAGTTGAATGTCTTAAAATATGGAATTAAAAGACATATATATTCTGATGGTTTAAAAACAAATGCATTAATTAAATGAAAAAGAAATTAAGGTCTAGTACCCAGTGCAAACCTCTGCATAGTCATTTAGATAATTACGGCCTGTTCCATCCTCCTATATGCACATAGGAATCATTCTTGAAAGGCATTTTCATGGGCTGTCTCTAAAAGATAAAGTTACAGGTAAGTCTTGCTTTGTTCTCCATGCATATATGTATTTTATAGTTATTCTAAAATACATTTGTGCTTATTACGTTTTTTTAAAAAATGAGGTAGCCCTTAAGATACATTTTATCAAGAAAATAATGGAAAAACCACACGCCCACTGCTGGCGTGGCTGTCCCAAAACGAGCACACTCCAACGTTGTCTGTGAGAGTGGAAAGTGCTGGGACCGGCTCTGGAAGTCAACGAGGCATGATTGAGAGCCACCTAACGGTTCTCGTCTTTCTGTGGAGTGCTGTCCCTCTGGGGGAAATTCTAAAGAACAAAACTGCTCTAGGCATGTACTCAGTACAGTTTTACACATCCATGTGGGAAAACGAGTCATCCTACAATAAGCAGCCGGGTAAATGATGACTCAAAAGCGAGGGGCCTGTCCTGCCCTCATCAACAGTCTAAGTGACATTGTTAACGTGATATAGTTTTGTGCCACTTCTGCAGAACTATTGTTCAATCACAGGAGTATCCACTATTTCCGGATTGTGTGTTTGTGTGCAGGCAGTAACGGAAAAGAAGGGAAAACAAACTTGGAAAACTGAGAGCAATTTTCTTTGTTGGGCTTGAGGAGCCACGGACCAGGATTGCGGGTGCCCAGGACCAGCGCGAGAGCAGTTTTCTCTGCTTCCAGGAAAAGGACCACGAAGGGCACACGTCGGAGCCGTTGGGATCTGCTCATCATGGGAACAGGTGGCAGATAAGAGAGGAGCGGTTGGCCTGGGTCGCTGACCGGCCAGACTCCCCCCGCAACCCAGGGCCCCTGCCAGGTGGAGACCCTGCGCCCCACTGGTGCTGTAATCGAGCACACACGGTGTTGAGTCTGGGGTCCGTTGGGCGGCTGGTCTCACCTCAACCAGTAGAGTGGCCATGCGTGTCTTTCTTTTTCTACATGACACGCCCCATCCCCCCCTTCTCTGAGTCGACATGAATGAGATTTGTCATCAACAGACACCCTGTGGCATCTAAAGCCAGCAAAGATAATTATCTCTTAGAGATTTTATCCTTCGATGTCTTCACTTTTGATCAGAGCACGATGATTAAAAGGAATGTGCCCTCAGTTGTGGAAGCTATACAATGGGCCCATTACCAGTGCTGGCCGGATGGGGCAGTTGGAGGGCCGGAGGCATGCAGGCACCTGCAGTCAGCGCAGGGTGGGGAAGTACATTAGTCCTCCCTGCCCCCACCCCGTCCTTTGCACCTTCCTGACTCTACTTGTCCATTATAGTCAACACCCCGCCAGCCCCACGGTCACCCTGCCCACGATTTCAAGTTTCCTCGCTCTCTGTCCCTAAATGCAATCACCTCCCAAGCCCTCCAGTCCCCATCCGGGTTTCCTCTTAGTGCATTTCTCTTCCGTCCCCACCACGAGGGCCTCCTGCCGCAGATTGTCCGCATCTCCACCTGTCTTCACCTGGAGCCTCCAAAGTGCCTCTCTTCACCCCATCCCTCCCCGGCTAGGCTGGCAGGGCCCCTCCAGTACAGCTGTGGCCAAGGGGTCCCTACTCGCCAATCATCCCTGTGCCTGCTGCCTTCAGAGGTACAGATGTGACTTCTGGGTGTTACGGAGCCTCGCCAGTCCACCCAATACCCTTCTAACCTTATCTCTGTTACTTCCCTTCTGGTACTAACTTCCCAGCAAATTAGGTAGCTGCTCACTTCCTTATCACCCGGAAACTGCTCCTCCTACTTTTCCCTCCACTTATAATTCCCTCCCCTGTGCTCCAGCTCAGGGCTTCCCCCTGCCCCCTGTCACAAAAAGCCTACGATCCTGTACCTCTTCGGCGTGGACATTCTATAACTCACGAAAGCTTTCTAGCCTCTCCCCAAATCTGGGACTCTGGTAAGCCTTTCATGCTCTTGAAACCCTCAGCAGCTGAATCCATTTTGTGGGCATGCTGAGGGCCAGCGGGTGCACCTGTTTCTCTGTCTGCTGTCTGTGTGGCTTTGCCCCCCTGGAGCATTTAGCACAACACCCACGCACAACATAGGCACTCAGTAAATATCTGAAGAGCGACACGCCTCTGTCAGTATTCATAGTGAAGCCCAGCAGCTCCCTCTAAATCCTTAGCTTCCTTCATGATCCAATTGTCTTGGATCTTTGAAATGAGGATATATTAAGAAGTTAAAATACCACAATTGTAAGTGTTAGAAAAACACCACGGAAATCTAAACATTGCTTCTTGCTAGTCCAAGAGACTGAGCTGCCCGTCCGCTCAGCACACTTGGATTGTGGGCTCTCAAGATGCCAGGGTCAGCTCTACAGTAGCCGGGGAAGTAAGAGAAATTGGTGCAATATGAAAGACAGAGACTGTGGTTACCCCCAAGTGCTTCTCACCCCCTCCAAGCCCCTGGTGGGCTCCACGAGGCTGCGTTTGGCCCAGGAGCTGGGCAGAGAGCCCCGTGGAGAGCGCTGGGCTGCAGAGAGGCCCCACCCAACTGCCAAGGGCCTGGCGGCGCCTGTGAAATTGGCCGTCATAGCTGGAACAGGACACACACTTCCAGGCCCAGATATTTCAGGGCCCTAGAGAAATCTTGAATCCCTTTGGAATTTTCTGAGCATCAGCCTTTTGAAATGCACTCAGCCAGAAACATCTGCAAACTGGGAGTGGCTGCTGGGAACAGACAAGGCACATCCACCTTAGAAACAGTTTTGTTACCTACGCCGGGTCCTTGAGCCAGACAATCGTAGAAACAAAGCTGGACCCAGATCCAGATGAAGGAGACGCTGCACCTCAAGGGAGCATAGAGGAGAGACCCCCCCTTTATACACAGAAAGCCCCCTCTGCTTCCCACCCAGGTCCAACATGCTAATGAAAGAAGGGGAGGGGACAGGGATGTCCACCTTGATTCATCGGAAGAGCTTTGTTCTTTTTTTTTTATAATAGTTTATTGTCAAATTAGTTTCCATATAACACCCAGTGCTTCTCCCCACAAGTGCCCCCCACCATGACCATTACCATATGTTTGCATTCATAGGTCTAACAGGAGAGACCTGGCAGGGGACCATGGGGAGAGGAAGGGGGAAAGAAAGCGGGGAAGAGCGAGGGACACAGATCAAAGGAGACGACTGAATACTGGTAATGGTCATGGAAGAGCTTTGTTCTGATTGCTTAGAATCAGATTGTCCTGATTGGTCAATATAGGCAGGCAATTCAGCAACTCTTGGTTGCGTTTTGGAGCTGGGATTCTGTCTCAAGCCTGGCTTACATGTGGAACATAAAGAGACATGAGTGCATCCTGGTTTTGCTCTGTAAGAGAAGCAGTTTAACAGTAAAAGCCAACAGAAAGCACCCCAGGTGCGCAGTGTTCTGGGGGCTTGTTCCCGTGTCCCTAACTACTTGGGTTTGACAGTTTCTTTGACGGTTAATCACGCATCTGTTGTATGATTTAGCCATTCCCCTCCTAGCTCGTACCCAAGAAAGAAGAAGAGGCAATATCCGGAAAACGACGTGGGCACAAATGGCCGCACCAGGTTAGTTACTTGGCCAAAAGGCAGAAAAAACCCAGTGTTCATCGACAGGTGAATAGATACAAAAGAACAGCGGTGCATCCCTGCAAAGGGACACTGCTCAGCAAGGAGAGAACTAGCAACGCACACGGAACCCAGGAAAGTCCCCAAACAGTGAGGCGGAGTGAGTGATGCAAGTTTAAAACAAGCTCCTGCGGGGTGATGAGCTTGCCTACGGTTGTAGGTAGAGACTACAGAGTCATCTTAATGACACAAATGAGCCTCATGGCTGCCTGGGGATGGCAGGGGGAGTGCGAGGTAGGGATAACTAGGGACGAGGAAGAAGGCTTGGTGGTCCCGGGCTTGGTCTCCATGTGCATTGTGATGGTGGTTTCATCATAAACATGTCAACATTGGTCAGACTGTCCACTTGCAATCTGCGGAGCTCGCTGCGTGTCGGGTATACCTCAACAAAGCGGCTTCAAATCTCCAAATTAATTAAAAGCATATGAAAAAGCGTGCTTATTGTCTAAGGTCCTGTCTCTAGCTCGTGATAAATTCTCGCCGACAGGGGAAAGCTCGTTCACATTGAGAATTCAGGGCAACGAACTTGTCCTGGGTCTTCCCATGTGCAGGACAGTGCGCTGATGCAGGAGGGGACAGGGAAAGGCCCTCGTCCATGTCCTCAGTTATCAAGAGACAGGAGCAGCAAGGAAAATGAAGCTGAGCTCCTCACCAAAGAGAATGTGAGTCAGGCCTTTGGAAGGGCCAGGAGCCAGAGGCCGGAGCCTGGGCAGGGAGGGAGCCAGCCAGAACGTGAGGCACCGGAGTCTGGAGGAGATGGTCCAGGCACTCAAGGACAGCCAGACTGTGGTGGAGACCCAGGATTGGTGTTTAGGGGGCTTGGGTCTGACAGCAAGCAGGGGAGTAGCAGGTTACAAAATGGACTCTTTATGGGAACTCTGCCCAAGGGGACCAGAGCAAGAGTAGGGCTCAGTTTCCCAGGACTGTGGGCTGCTCAGGGCAGAGCCTAGAGTCTGAGACCAAGCCTGCTGGCGAGAGCATCAGAGACGTCTGCCGATGGGGCATTCAGAGGGTGCTACCAACCCAAAGGCACCCTACGCATCCCCCCTGGGACACACTGCAAGAAGGCCTGCTTCAGAATCCACGCTTTCAGAAGGTCTCCTGGCCCGTTGTCCTGCCCGAAGGGGGGACGTGTGATGAAGCTGAGGCAGGACGCCAGGGCCACCAGGACCCCGTGGGGGGGTCCTGAGGACATGTGCTCACGCTTACGCTGTGCCGCTGTGGCCCTCAGTCCTGGCACGTGCAGGTGAATGCGGCTCAGTCCTGCCAAGAGACCAAAGTCAAGTCAGGGACAATGAGGGGAGGGGACAAGAGGCACGTAGAGTGTCTGGCACACCGAAGTTGCACCGTAAGTGCAGGCTGTTCAGATGAATGAATAAATGAATGAATGAGCCCATGTCTACTTTCTCAGACCCCCCCCCCAAGCCCTGTCACCAGCCAGAGAACGGGTGTGCTGCTCCCTTCCCTGTCACCCTCATTGATTCAAAAGGAAAGAGGAACAGCTTTCAAAAACTCTAAGTACATTTTTTTTGGTTAAAATAAAATGTGTACAACTGTCAGACCAGGTACCTTGTTGCCTATTTGCTACCTACATACTCAGCAAAAGTCAGAAGTTTCAGGCTTGGCCAGGAGTCCTGGTCTGCTGACCCCAGGAGGAAAAAGTTGCTCTGCATTGACTTAAAAAACAAAATCAAAAAAAGACCAAACAACCCCACATCCAACAAAACAAAACAAAACAGAACTGGGTGACCTACAAAAAAAAATAGAGAAGCATCTGGCCTGTCTTAGCTTTTACAATGATCGTCATGGAACATTTGAGTCCTGCCTCGCGCCAAGCTTTCTCTGTCCCCAAAGGAAATCTGGTAGCAAAGAGTGATCTCCACACGCTGGCATCTCCTAATGTTTGAAATCCACTGCGTTCTGAAATCTCTTGATTGTTTCCAGGGCGCTTCTATGAAGAGATGTGTTTTCTCAGGTTAGTTGGAGTTGGTGTTCTCCCCGTCAAGTATGGCTCTGAGAAGGCAGTGGGATTTCCATGCGACAAACTCCCCACTGTACTTCCCAACCAGAGGATTAGAAAGGGCGACATAATTTCCTGAAAGAGACTCAGGCCTAGACGTTTGTTCCCGAATCTGGTGATCTCCCACAGTGCCCAACAGGATGTACGTGGCAGCTGAGTTTGTGAACTTCTCACCTCGTGGACTGCTATGGGAAGCTTACTTCGCACTGAATTGTCCTTGGCCGGATTCCTTTTAGATGAGAGTAGGGCAGCGACATTGCTTCTTGACCGTGAGCTTGACCTGTGCTGTTGGGGGCTGGCAGGGGAGAAGCTTTAGGGCCTCTCTCTAGAAGCACAGAGCACTTGGGTTTGGGGCTCTGTATTAGGAGGGATGTGCAGAAAGTGTGGGGAGAGGGGTGCTTGCGCCCAGCCCCCAGCTCATGGATCCACAACGCCAGCCAACAGGAACAGAGGTAATGGCAAGGGGTTCTCTCCCAGAGATCCCTGCCATATACATGGCAACAGCTGGGGATGGGCAGGGTTCACACAGACCATCTGCCCAGAGCCGGGGGTATATTGCCCACTGATGCACAGCCCATTCATGGCAGTAAAATTACAAACGAAAGCCTAAATGCAATTATAGGCCACACACATGCGGGTCAGGAGATCTGGCAGGCATTTTTCTACAGCCTCGGTCCCCTCTGGATGCTTGGCTGCCTTCAGGTCTGAGATTCCAGGACGTTTTGCTCAGAATATATCTCCCTGCTCCTCTGACTTCACTTCATGTTTCCAACAGAAGAGATGAAATGCAAGTCTACAATCAGAAGACTGGAAGCTTCCTTCTGAGGCTTCTGCCCTGGACCCAGCCCTCCTTCTGATCTCTGGAACCTACTGATTGGCAGAAATGGCAAAAGCAAAAATAGAAACAATAGCAATGAGAGCCACAGTCACTAATAATAATGATGACAGAAATAATGGTTAGTAATAGGCATGGTTCTGGCGACCCTCAGGTCTGCCACGCCCACTGCGTCCCGAAGTGACCAACTCCCAGAGTGACGGCTTTCTCCCCGTTTTCACAAAGGCAGACAGTGATGCTCAGAGTGATGGGTAACCAGCCCAAGTCACAGTGATGTGACCAAGAAGATCTAGGTCAGGTGGGACCGATGGGGAAGGGCATCGTCCCATCAGGCCCGAGGACGGGGCAGAGCACACCTAGAGATTTCAGAACTTGAGATACCTTGGCAGAACTGGGGGGAGGGGGTCTGCCCTGAGACTCTACTGGCCCCTTCTCTTCCACCTGCTGATGCCCGCCTCAGCAGGCGGCCTGGGTGGCCCCTCACCAGGAAGCTTCTAGACCTGCCTCCCAGGGCTAGGCACCCAACCAGCATCTCTAGACCCAGCACACAGCACAGCATAGTGTATCTGCAGCCGATCACAGCCTCTCCAAGCCAGCTGGTGCCTCCTCAAGGACAGGGGCCATGCCTTCCCCACCTTGGTGTCCCCACCCCTAGCCATGTCTGCAATAACAGAGGCACTGATGAATACAGGAATAAACAGATGAATGAAGACAGGAGGCTAGCCTGGGTGATGCTCTCAGCCTGTTATAACCTGTGCCATGTTCCAGTAAGTGTACCCATTGTGGGCTGCCTCCCAACAAGGGCTCAAGTCCCCGGGGATGCCACATGGCTCTCCTGACTGTGCAAGTCACTGGGGCTCTCCTTCAGCCAGGCTGGGCCCTATGGCCTGTGTTACCCAAGCCATTTTCAGTTTCTGTCATTATCCGAACACTCAACACAGAACATGTTTTTTGTTTGTTTGTTTGTTTGTTTGTTTCAAAACACACTTGCTTCTCAACTTCAGAACCCTGAGAACTCACTGTGTTGGGGAGTCAAGGTGCATTGACAGGAAGCAATGACTTGACTACAGTCACTGGAGGGATTCAGGGAGGTGACGAGACAGATTTCATGAACACAGCAGACGAAGGACAAATACACCTCTGCATGTTGGCACTGAACTGTGCACCTGGGAGACCCTGAGTGTGAGGGTGGAGACCCTGGCCTGGTGGGCAGGGAAGTTACCAGCTGCCAGCACTGGCGTAGGTGAGACCACTAGGGTCACAGAGAAAGGGCCCGAATCCTGCAGTGTCCTGGGGATGCCAGCCTTGGGACGGTTCCCCATGGAACAGCTGGATGAGCTTTGGGACAAATACCAGGATCTCATTGTAGTTCTAGTAAGTCTTAGAGGAGACGGAAAATGGAAAACCTGTACTTGTCTAGGAAGGCTTGGGAGTCTCAGAGTCAAAGGGAAAGTGTGAGGCAAGGTCCAAGAGACCTGGACAGAGCTGGGGTGCGGGGGTGAAAAGGGTGTGAGATAAGGCATATCTACACCGGAAACGAAGTCCTGTGTTCTCTGAGTGCTAGAGGCTCGTCTGTGAGTCCATCCTGGGGCCTCAGAGCTTTTGGAAGCATGTTTTTCTCACCAACTTGGTCTACAGTGCAATGAAATCACAAGAATTCTCCAAGACCTCCCTGTTTTCTTCCATTTGTGGCAAAAGAGAACTTCTAAAAATAATTATCCATCTCACATAAGCAATATAAAAATAACAGCTTAAAAACAAGTCATGCCAATGCACTGAGATTTTCCTGGGGAAAAAGCCTCATGTGCCAAAATATAAATAAACAAATAAATATGATGAATTGTACGAAGGCATGGAGTTCTGAGATCAGGCTGGTTCTGTGGGATCCGGGAACCTTTGCCTTTGGGGACAGCCACCTCACAGCCCCATCTCCCCGCTACATTTATGTGCTTTTTAGTTTTCATTTAAAAACTTTTCTGGAGGGCCTGTGGACTAGGCTCAGCTCTGGGGTCACAGAGCTGAACATGACCGAGTCCTACCCCTGGGTCATGCTGTGGACAGTTGTCCTGCAAAGGGACCAGGACCTTAAGAGCAACTGTCCCAGAGCATCAGACAAGAAGGAAAAGAGGCTTCAACACATGATTTTAGAACAATACCATTTAGAAAAATGCTTCATGGGATACACCAAAATACATCCTAGAGACGTTCAAGAAGGATATATCTAATCACCTATTTAAAAACTTTTTTAAGGTTATGTATTTATTTTGAAAGAGAGAGCTGGGAGAGGAAGAGCATGCACATGAGAGAGAGAGAGAGAGAGAGAGAGAGAGAGAGAGAAAGAGAGAGAGAGGATCCCAAGCAGGCTTGACACTGTCAGTGCAGAGCCCCACGTGGAGCTTGAACTCATGAGCTATGAGATCATGACCTCATGACCTCATGAGTCAAAATCAAGAATAGGATGCCTAACGGTCTGAGCCACCCAGGCACCCCATCACCCATTTTTTTTAAAGCACCAAATCTACAAGAAAACAAGCATCAATCATCAAATCTTGGGAGAAGAATGGGCTTCTCAAATTCTGAAGCAACAGAAGAAATTACCAAGGAAACAACCTTTAAGTGCCAATATATTAAAAATGGCTCCAGGATTTCAGAGCGAATGGATAAAGAACACATAACTGGTGTAAATATGTGGACAGAGGGTTAATTTCACAGCAAAACATCAGCGGAAGAAGAGGGTTGGGGGTCATGAGCCGGGGTTCGTGAAAGGAAATACAATTAGTAAATAAACACTGGGGGAAATTTCCTGCAGTATTAAGGATGGAATAAATGTAATTAAAATAATTACATACCATTTGACCTACCAAGTTAACAAAGATTATAAAAATAAACATCATTGCCAGAGAAGGTAAGGAAGCAGTCTCTCAGGGTGCCAGGGACAATGCTTACCCAGAGCTCTGTGACCATCTGTGGTGACGGGCCAAAGAACCTAACTTCTGGGAATCCTGAGGTAAGGAAAACAAATACCGTAAAAGCTTCAGAGAGGGAAAAAATTCATCACAACATAATTCACAATAATGACAAGCTGATAATATCATAAATGTCCCCCAAAGAGACACAATGGCTAAGGAAAGACTCTTGTGCAAGAAGAATCACTTCTATTTTAGAAGAGTATGTCATAACAAGAAAAATATGTCTGGTTGAATGTTCAATGGAAAAACCAGAACATAAACCTGAACCCACAGCATGATCAAACCACCGTAGAAAGGATTTCCATGGAAAGTTGAAAGAAATATACCACAATGTGTTTTCATGCTGGGATTAGACGCATT
Organism: Suricata suricatta; assembly: GCF_006229205.1. NCBI lineage: Eukaryota > Metazoa > Chordata > Mammalia > Carnivora > Herpestidae > Suricata > Suricata suricatta. The sequence continues at coordinate 3,583,333 of NC_043702.1, forward strand.
TCACTTCATTTTGCTCGTTCACATGTTATCAACGTGCTTTCATGAGTACGTCAGTGGCTCTCAAATTTTAAAACACATTAAGTGTCACCAAGGTACCCTCTGAAAATGAGGATTTCCTGGCCTGGATGATCTCATCTACAGGATCTGGAATCCGTATTTGTATTAGCCTTCTAGGGGAGTCTGCAGTTCCGAAATCCATTCTCGGACTCCAACGGGGTCTCCTGCAATTCAATTCAGTCCCAACACTAAGTGCCCAGTGTTAGCAGGGGCGCCCACGTGAAAGGCAGAGTACTTCGGTTCCTACTCTAATCATCCATAGTAAGCGTCTGAGTTCTCGAGGCAAGGCGAGTTCCCGTCGAGACTGGCCTGCCTCCAATGCAAACTGCAGATGGGATCCTCTGTCCAACGTGGCTACCGATGTGGGGGCTCCTACAACCTCCCGCTTTGCAATTGTTGATTTGCTAGAAGGATTCACAGAATTCATGAAAGTGCTGTACTTATGATGACAGTTTTATTTAGAAGGGTACAAACTGACCCCAGGCGGAGAGATGCTGAGGACAAAGTCTGGGGGAGGGGGCGTGGAGCTGCCCTGTCCTCTCCTGCAATCCAGGGCCACCACCCTCCCGGCACCAGCCAGGAACCTCCCTTGCACCTCAGTGTTTGGAATTTTTACCAAGATTTTTATTACCTAGACATGATTGATTAAATCATCGGCCACATGATTGAGCTCAGTCTCTAGCCCCCAACTCCCCAGAGGTCTGGGTGTGGGGCTCAAAATTCCCACCCTCAATCCCATACTTAGTCTTTTCAGTATGGCCAGATCCTCCTTGGGGCCCCACTACCTAAGGTCCCACATCATTAGCATAAATTCAGGTATGGTCAAAAACTGTTCATTATAAATAGACACTTCTATTACTCAGGAAATTCCAAAGGCTGTAGAGCTTTGTGCCAGGGATGGGGGAAAAGACTAGATATATCCTGTATTATATCATAGTGGCCTGTGTCCAAGAGTCATACCTTGAAAAATATTAGAATATGAATTATTTTATTTTGAAGTTAATTTATTTAATTTGAAAAAGAGACAGAGAGAGAGAGCGCGCAAGAGAGAGCAAGCGAGCAGGGAAGGGGCAGAGGGAGAGAATTCCAAGCAGGCTCTGCATCATCAGTGCACAGCCCTATGCAGGGCTCAAACTCACAAACCATGAGATCATGACCTGAGTCAAAATCAAGATTCAGAGGCTTAACTGACTTAGCCACCCAGGCTTCCCTTTTTTTTTTTAATTTTAGAGAGACAGAACATGAGCCAGGGGGAGAGGGGCAGAAGGAGAGAGAATCCCAAGCAGGCTTCATGCTCAGCATGGAGTCGAACACAGGGCTCAGTCCCACAGCCTTGGGATCATGACCTGAGCTGAAATTAAGAGTCAGACACTCAACAGACTGAGCCACCCAGCCTCCCTAAATTATCTTAACTTTTGAAAATAATTCATGGGGAACTATCCCATGATCCAGCAATTAAAGTATTTGGTATTTATCCAAAGGATGCAAAAATACAGATTAAAGAGGTACATGCAATGCTATAGCAGCGCTATCAACAATAGCCAAACTCTAGATAGAGCCCAAATGTCCATCAGCTGATGAACGAATAAGATGTGGTGTGTATATACAATGGAATATTACTCAGCCATCAAAAAGAATGAAATCTTGCCATTTGCAACAAAATGGATGGAGTTAGAATGTATTATGCTAAGCAAGATGAGTCAATCAGAGAAAGACACATGCATGGTTTCACTCGTATGTGAAATTTAAGAAACAAAACAGATGAACTCATGGGAAGGGGGAGAAAAGAGGAGAGAGGGAAACAAACCACAAGAGATGCTTAACAATAGACAACAAACTGAGGGTTGGTGGAGGGAGGTGGGTGGGGGATGGGCTGGGTGGGGGAAGGGCTTTGGGGAAGCCACTTGTTGGGATGAGCGCCGGGTGTTTATGGAAGTGATGAATCACTGGATTCTGCTCTTGAAACCAACTTGCACTGTATGGCCAACTGGGATTTAAATTAAAGGTAAAAATAAAGAAATAAAAGAAAGAAATTGCAGGTCGCTTGGCACCAGGTTAGGATGATCCCGTCTGCCGTACAAGGGGGTCTAATGTCAGGTGAGGGTTTTGGAGACTATGTGCGGCTGGTTCACAGAACAGAAATATCAGGGGGACGTCACAGGTGTTAAAGGGAACTAATTAGTGAAGCTTGTTTCCTTTTTATGCATAAGGTTGTGGGCGGGGTGTGTATGCCCGAGTGTCTGAGCACCGCCTGGGCTCCACAAACAGGTTGAAAATCCCAAAGTGCACGCTGTCGGACATTTGGCTGCTGAGCAGGGGCTGTGAGCCGGGTCAGGTGCCCTTCAGCATGTATAAAGGGGGCTGTAAGGTGAAAAGCACAAGGAAGAGACCGGCTGGAAACAACCACAGTAACTGATGACCGGGGGCACAGCAGGGGACCACATGGACAAGGCCAGAGTGGACCTATGTCTGGGAATTATTCTGACAGAGGTAGGTGCCTGCCTGAATACAGGGCTGCACGTGAGTCTAAAACCCATAGAAGAAAGGAC
>NC_043702.1:3586038-3587379 GCF_006229205.1 Suricata suricatta
TATTTTCTAATCTTTCCTAGTTTCTCTCTTGAATATCAGGAAATAAAATGCCTTTTAAAATGTGGACATATCATGGGCTTTATAAATCTGGCCCTCGGTTCTGGTTGCCAGAGATTTCAGACGCGTCCATTTCCTGCGCAAGTATGTGAAGATGAAACATACCCGTCTGTATTTAATGATAAATCACGTAATTTCCGTGTAATACCGTCCAGGAAGGGTAACAGGAGCACAGTGTGGATCCGCCCCTCTGCTGTATTATCCTTGAGTTTTCCTCTTCTCCTGATGGGACGGATCTAGTGTGAAGTCTCCTTCCTTCCCTGGTTACACCATCTAAAAAGCTGCTCTTTAAATGTGCCTGATGAAAGAGAAAATCATTAGAAAACCGGCTCTGCCTATAAGCCCCTGGAAATCTCTGGGCTCATTCTCCCGAGGTGCTGATGCTCCCCGACACAGTCAGTATCCTGGGTCAGGTATTTGGATTAGACCCCTCGCCTGCAGAGAGGTTCTCACTCGCTTGAGTAATTAAATGTGCTTTCAAAGAGTCTGCAAATGGCGACACTGACAGTCCTAAGGAAGTGAAGTTAGGCAGGTGGTGTCCCTCACCAGGTGGCTCTGTTTGTGTAGGACTTTTGTAACCTGATAACCAAGCCAGCCACCCCAAGGCGAGGGGGTCCCTTGGCCCAGCCTCACGCTGTCCTGGCCACCTGGGCCTTCCTCCCCGGTCCACACCTGTCTAAATCTCAGTGTTCTCAGAGCCAGTTCCAATTCTACCTCAACAGCCAGATGCGGTTTACAGAGCGGCTCTTTCTGAAACGCCCCCACCTTGATTCTCTGTGACACGTTCTGTTGCTTCTGTTCCTGTCTTTGTTGACATTCAAAATACTTTAGGTAAGTGACTTACTTGTTGAGAGGCCCTTCTTTAGACATAATTTGTGTCAATATTCATCTGGTGTGTTTTTTCACCCATTGATGGGCATAACATTTATTTGGGTCTAGTTTAGGGTGAAGATCAACACTGATTTATTTTTGAGCCAATGAGTCAGGATTCCCAGGGCTTTTTCATAAACAACTCAGTCCCCTGGAGTCTGACGGTCTGGGGTTCTCACACTGAGTCTCTTCTGTGCCCCCATCTCTCTACCTGAATCAGTTCTATAGGAGTTTAATCTCTTGGGCTCCAGCTGGCTTGAGTTTGGTGGGACATTTTTCCAGAGTCTGGAAAACTCCTCAACTCCAATTCCCAGGCTTAGTTAAGTTCGCAGTTTGTGAGTGAGAGTCTATGTGCATCCTAATGAGCTCCAGGGGGAGAGCAGGTGCGGGCTCCTGTTTGTACCAGGAAGGCTC
>NC_043702.1:3587479-3588764 GCF_006229205.1 Suricata suricatta
GAGCCTTCCTGGTACAAACAGGAGCCCGCACCTGCTCTCCCCCTGGAGCTCATTAGGATGCACATAGACTCTCACTCACAAACTGCGAACTTAACTAAGCCTGGGAATTGGAGTTGAGGAGTTTTCCAGACTCTGGAAAAATGTCCCACCAAACTCAAGCCAGCTGGAGCCCAAGGGATTAAACTCCTATAGAACTGATTCAGGTAGAGAGATGGCGGCACAGAAGAGACTCAGTGTGAGAACCCCAGACCGTCAGACTCCAGGGGACTGAGTTGTTTACGAAAAAGCCCCGGGAATCCTGACTCATTGGCTCAAAAAGAAATCAGTGTTGATCTTCACCCTAAACTAGACCCAAATAAATGTTACGCCCATCAATGGGTGAAAAAACACAACAGATGAATATTGACACAAATTATGTCTAAAGAAGGGCCTCTCAACAAGTAAGTCACTTACCTAAAGTATTTTGAATGTCAACAAAGACAGGAACAGAAGCAACAGAACGTGTTACAGAGAATCAAGGTGGGGGCGTTTCAGAAAGAGCCGCTCTGTAAACCGCATCTGGCTGTTGAGGTAGAATTGGAACTGGCTCTGAGAACACTGAGATTTAGACAGGTGTGGACCGGGGAGGAAGGCCCAGGTGGCCAGGACAGCGTGAGGCTGGGCCAAGGGACCCCCTCGCCTTGGGGTGGCTGGCTTGGTTATCAGGTTACAAAAGTCCTACACAAACAGAGCCACCTGGTGAGGGACACCACCTGCCTAACTTCACTTCCTTAGGACTGTCAGCGTCGCCATTTGCAGACTCTTTGAAAGCACATTTAATTACTCAAGCGAGTGAGAACCTCTCTGCAGGCGAGGGGTCTAATCCAAATACCTGACCCAGGATACTGACTGTGTCGGGGAGCATCAGCACCTCGGGAGAATGAGCCCAGAGATTTCCAGGGGCTTATAGGCAGAGCCGGTTTTCTAATGATTTTCTCTTTCATCAGGCACATTTAAAGAGCAGCTTTTTAGATGGTGTAACCAGGGAAGGAAGGAGACTTCACACTAGATCCGTCCCATCAGGAGAAGAGGAAAACTCAAGGATAATACAGCAGAGGGGCTGATCCACACTGCGCTCCTGTTACCCTTCCTGGACGGTATTGCACGGAAATTACGTGATTTATCATTAAATACAGACGGGTATGTTTCATCTTCACATACTTGCGCAGGAAATGGACGCGTCTGAAATCTCTGGCAACCAGAACCGAGGGCCAGATTTATAAAGCCCATGATATGTCCACATTTT
>NC_043702.1:3588864-3590192 GCF_006229205.1 Suricata suricatta
CATCACCTGCAAACCTCCGCCCTCCGTCTCCATCATCCCAAATCCAGCAGACGGGCTTGGTTTCCCCTCCATAGAAGTAGTGGAGATTGTGAAGCACTGAGGAGGCTCAATTTCCCTGGCATCTCCACTTCTAGAATTCCACCTACCTTTACCTTCGTTGCGTCGGTTGCCTGTTAGGGTATAACAGGGCACTTTGAAACTTAGTGGCATAAAACTACAATAAACATGTATTATCTCACAGAACTCAGGAATTCAGGAGCCGCCCAGCTAGTAGGGGTTCTGGGTCAGGGTCTCTTGTGAGTCAAGGCTGACATTATCTCAAGTCTTGACTGGAGCTGCAGGATTCACTTCCAAGATGTCTTACTCCCAGGCCTGGCATCAGGACGTCTTCATTTCTCATCGCCTTTGGGCAAGAGGCCCGAGTCCCTCAGCGCATAGATCTGTCCATAAGCCCTCACAGCATGGTGGCTGTTTTCCTCCAGAATGTGAACCAAGAGAGTGTAGGGTTGACTTGTATGACAGAGCCTCAAGAATGACACACCATCGGCTTCCTAATACCCTGGGTTACACAGGTCCGTGTTGAGAGGGTGTGAACACAGGTCCGTGTTGGAGAGACCCACACCAAGGTGTGGACAGCAGGAGACAAGACTTCCTGTGGCCATCTTGAAGCCTGACTACCACATAGACCTTTCTCCTTCTGGCTTCACCAGTGATCCACTTTTCCTACTCAGCTCTAATCTCTCCCTGTCTACTAATTTTTTTGCCTAAACAAGTAGATTCAACATTTTCTAACTGAAAAACGAAAGAGAACTCTTTCCCCATCTATGTGATTCCACTGAGAGTTTTCTGAAATATCATCTGTACGTTGTCTCTTCCTTCTCAGCTCCACTCATGCTTCAGCCAACCACTACCTCTCTGCTCCCCCCTATTCCTCCAACCCCCTGCTGTGGTCACCAGTGAAGCCCTAGACACCAAAACCAGTGAGCACTATGACACAGGTGGCATCTCTGGGGACAGAAGCATAGGAAACTCCCTTTCCTTCCTAAAGTACCTTCTCCTTCAGCTTTTCAGGCATCTTTCTCTCCCAGGTCATCCCTTAAGTCTGTTTCTCCTGCATCTCCCTTACTGTTCCCTCTTCTTCTGTCCCATCCCTTAGATGTTGGCATTTCCCAGGGTTCCATCCTCAGCTCCCTCATTCTCGTTCTCTACACTCCGTACCACTGGAGTCTGAAGGCCAAGGTGTTGGAGTGAAAAGGGTCTGCTTGGTGGCAACTCTGGCCTGACCACCTGCCTGGCTTCAGCCAAATCACTGAGTTCTCCATGCATCA
>NC_043702.1:3590292-3614856 GCF_006229205.1 Suricata suricatta
TGATGCTCTTGGGGCCTCAGGGGGACCCCACTCACTGGATTCATCAGTTACGTACAGCAGATTCTAATTTCACAAGTCATTAACTTCAGTGCACAAACATTTCCCCATATCTAGACTTTATACATTGAGCCCCAACTTCCACCTGAACGTTAATCTAGTAAGTAAACTTAGCCAGATTTGGTGATTTCTTGGTAATTTTAGGATGAAACTCAGCTAAATTCAGGATCCTTTCTCCCTTCTTATAGGGTCATACCTAAGCTCAGGGGACACCTGCCCATCATCATGGGGTCTGGGACTAACATTTGGTTCTGGGCTAATATCTGCCCATGTGGCTTCCACCTGTTTCATCATCTGCAGCCATGGTCACCTGCTATCACCCACTGAAATGCGGCCCTCCAGGCTGGCCTTGGGGTATCACCATCCTTCAAACCTGGCATCAACTCCAGTGTACCTTGTAACCATGTGCCCACTCAGCTCCCAGGTAGGGAGCCTGACCCCTCGGCCCAGACCACAAGGCTTTCCAGCTGGCTCTTTCTCAGACAATCTGCTTGCTCTTTCAGACCACAGGAAGACCCATCACACCCCCACGGTGTCCATGAGCCTCTGGGAGGCCCCACAGGGCCAGCTGCCATTCCGACACCATGTTGTACACCTGCTTCTCTCTAAGGCCTGTTGTCTGCCTGGAAACCCTCGGAAGGAAGGCATGGGATTCTTCCAGCCTGGGATCCACTGATGTGGCTGCAACTAGACCACTCCTGCAGGAAAAGGGCCAGAAGACAGCCAGGGGGGCCTGGGCCCCTAGAATGAGTCATTGACTCATTCTAGCTTCTCCTCCAGCTTATTCCCACATCACCACTAGAAGCTCTTACCAGGATTCCATGAGGGACAAGGAAAAAGGCAATTGCAGTCATTGACAATTAATTGAGCTGCATGGCCAAATCATTCCCTCTATTTTTTAACCTGATGTCAAAGAGTTCAAAAACTCATCCTCTGCTTTCTCTGTTCATAATAGTCTTCCTACTTGGGGCATCCAGATGAATGCCAGAAGCCTGAATCCAGGAAATCCCAGGCTTGAGTTCTGTGAGTGGCAAGCCCAGGGCTAACAATAGCATGCTGTCCCCCAAGCATGTGTGTGCTGATGGCCCCAAACCCCTTTGCTGCCCACGGCTGCGTGGACGTGCCCGGAGGCCACGGCCCTGGAGGCTCCCATTCACTCGTTACTTGTCTCCACTTCATTCTCCGTGTTCCACCAGTTCTACCACCTTGACTCCCTGTCCCTAAACCAGATGCCTTCCTGCAGACGGTGGGGCAGGACTCCAAGTCCCTGCTCCTTAGCATCTAGCCTCATGGACCCGTATGGTAGACAGATCTGTTTGGATGAGAAAAGACTCGATTTTAGTCCAGATGCAGCGGTTTAGTTACTTAAAAGGGATCTTTTTCCAAGATGGCATTATTTCTCAGATCTAAAATTCTTCAGTTTCCCTCTCTCGGTATTTACCTACAATGATTTCTAAGCTTAATATGTTATTTAAGTTAGGTCACGACCTTCCCAACAATCTTCTGGGCGTTGCCCTCCCTGAGGGGTTCTGTGCATGCGGGCTCCAGGAGAAGCAGGCTGTCCCCCGCGCAGTGGCCAGTGCTGGGACACCGCTCACACGCCCAGGAGCCCTGGACGCTGCTGTCCCAGCCGAGGTGCTGTGCTCCAGAGAGGGGAAGGCAGTAAGGGCTTGAGGCTCTGGGGTGACGGATGTACTAGGTTTGCTCTGCTCATGTCTGGCATCTGGCATTCTTGGGGGACCCAACTTTCACCCCAGGTCATTCCTTCCTTACTGATGTCAAGGATGCCAACTTATGTGACTTATGGCATCCCTCTTCTCCCCTGCTGGGGCTGACGGCCAGGGAGGTGGAGGATGTGACTGAGGGCTGCAGACCCAGATCCTGCACAGAGGCACTGCAGAGCCACTGGGCGGTGAGCCTGTGCACACAAAGGGAAAAATGACCCCAGGGCCTACACAGAGCTGTCAGGGTCTCCACCAGAAGGGTCCCAGCCAAAGCCCAGCCCGTGGGACTCAGGCCCAGCAGAATCGGAGAAGTAGGGCTGCTGCCCCCGAAGGGTCCGCAAGGCGGGGTGTCAAGCCAAGGAAAACGGTCCTTAAGGGGTAAGGCCTACTGGGCTTCACCTGGCTGAGTTGTGAGCTTGCTCGGGACCCGTGTTCCCCTCCTTCCTTCTTCTTTCTCCCTTTCACAATGGATCTATCTGTCTGTTTGTCTTTCTGCTCTGCGTCCCACCAGGGTGTTTGGAAGCACAGTGTTTTGATTCCACTGGCTCCCACCTGGAGTCTCTCTAACCCCTGACTGAGAACCGACTCAGATGAGACTTTGAACAAGTTAAGAGCTTTGAGACGTTGAGATGGAATGAGTGTGTTTGCATCTGAGAAGGACTTGAATTTAGGGAGGACAGAGGTGACATGTGAGGCCCGGATGTGGCACCCCCACCCACCAGTTCATATGCTGGAGCCCTAACCCCCAACGTGACCGCGCCTGGATCCAGGAGACGGTGTAGGTTCAATGAGGTCACAGGGTGGGGCCCTGATTTGCCAAGGCCAGTGCCCTAGTGAGATAAGGAAAAGACGCCGAGGCCCCTCTCTCCTCCGTGTGAAGACTCAGCAAGGGGGGCGTGGCTGAAGCCGGGAAGGAACTCTCACCAGGAACGGAATCAGGGGCATCTTCCAGGCTCCAGGACTGAGGAACAGAAGTCTGTGGTTAAGCCCCCCAGTTTGTGATGTTTAGACACGTGACCCGAGCACATCACCCCAGTGTCACCATAGCTTATGACCCAGGGACTCGTGTGGGAGACCCTTGGAACAGCAAGATCAAGGGCAAAGGCTTAAAGGGCCACCGAGCACTAGCCCTACCTAACAGCACATTGGAAGGGGCGTTTTCTGCACTTTGTTGAAAATGCCATTGCCCGGTGCCTTGGCAGAGGCGGCCTGCTCCAGGAAGAGGGCGGGACAGCAGCAGCGGCCGTGTAACACTCTGGAGCCCACAGTCCAGCCTCAGGAGGCCTTCTGGTGTTTGAGAGGGAAGGCCAGCCCATGGGGGACCATCCTGAGATCCAGTGACTCAGCCAAGCGCATCCCAAGAGACCAGCATGGCCCAGAGAAGGCTACTGTGGGGCAGCCCATCAGACCTGTGGGAGGTCTGGGAGCCATCCTGGAAAGGTCCCCAGTCATTACAGGGGGAGGGCACAGGCCTGTGGTCCAAGGAGCAGGGACAGTGAGGAATGTGCTCCACGAAGTGACCCCATTTGTAACCACAATCCTGGTGGGGCCCCAGTCATATATGTATATATATATAGTCCCTTTCTTAGTGAGTCAGTCACCATGAAATTATTTTGGTGTCTTCGTAAAGTCTAGAGTTAAAAGGAGAGGGACAGGGGCGGGGGGCATGTTAGTCCAGTTCTCAAACTGGACGGATCCTCCTTTCAGAACAGATGGGCTCCCCCATTACACCAATCAGCTCGTACCCTTTCTGCACCGGGCAGTGGCCCCGGGTCCTGGTCCTCCGACAGTGTCCAGCCATGCGGGCAGCCAGCTGGGCATGACTTCGGAAGACTTCGTTCTTCCTGACGCAGAGGAAACGTGGGCGGTGATCTGCCCACCTCCCCTCCCGCGTGAACTTGCCAGGTCCCGTTTCCCCCGTGGACCGATGCATCGTCTCCATTTGCCTTGTTGTTCCTGGAGCGCACGGCCCTGCTGGCAGCCCCGAACGTCGCCTTCCCAGCGCTTTGGGGTCCACGAGAGCCGAAGGAATCACACGTGAAGGCTGTTTTAACAGGCACAGAAACGCAGTGGCTAAATCCCTTTGTGGCTTTTCTTATAATGTCTCTTCTTGTATGTGACAATCGTCCACGTGTGCCAATGTCAACTGTTAAAGGCAATACCACTGCCATGACTATTAAAAAGCAACAAGGAGTCTGGAGGACTCTGTCCGGCTTCCCTGCACAGAACCCTGTTTGACCACAACAATCTTCACACGAACGACGCCTGTGTGTCTTCGAGCATCTTCTTGCGCGTTTGCCTGCTTGATTGCAGCATCCCCATCACACGGACAGGCCAGACTGTATTTCGACTTTCTGGTAAGGAGCAGTTTTCCTGCACTTCCCCCAGCTGGTCACAGGCAGGCTCGCTGCTGAGTCCCTGCTGTTCCCGCTGGAGCAGATAACCTGGTGAAACGTGTCCTTTCTGTCATCACCAAGCCCCACCAATGACAGGGGCCGTGGGATCTGTAAGACCCATTCTGCTCACTCATTTTGTCACCTTCTCTCAGCCTGGGGTGTCGCTAAGGACTGCCCATTTGGTCAGCCCATCCCAAATGTGGCCAAGGCCCGCACCACCCCTGGGGAGGGAGGCTGGGTTTGTGGCCGTGTCCCCCCCACCCCCGGCCCTCACCAGCCCAGGCAGGGTGCCACGGGGATGGAGTGCAGGCCTTTTGCTTGCAAGGAGGTGGGGACTATGGGAAAGAACAGAGGGGAGGCTGGCGGTGTCCACAGTCTCTGCTTCCCGGAGGAGGGTGGAGGTTTCTAGAAGGCCACAAGAGAGAGGCAGCAAGTTGGGGATCTCCGCCAAGACAGAGGGCGTGTTCCCAAACAGCATGAGCCCACAGCCCTCAAGTCACCACAAGAGCCTCGCTGAGCTAATGTTTATTGATGCTGTTTTCTGTTAATTAAATTAAATCTTTCTGAAACAGTGCTGGCGGGCAGGGCTGCCTGGTGGGGTGGAGGGGGTCTATTTTCCCAGGTGCTGGGTGGGGCCCAAGCCACGGGAAGTGAAACATGATCCTCCCCCAAGTGTGAAAGTCCCCAGAGTGACGCAGTCCTTCGTGCCAGAGGCTGTTCTGTCACCAGGGCTGGGCTTGGATTTCAGCACATATTCTTCGATTCATTGCTTTATGCAGAAAATTCCGCACAGAAAAATAAAACCTAGACATAATGACTTTGATTGGAAATTACTGCTCTCTAACATGAAACATATTAAATGTCATTAAGTTTTATGGATTACGGTTCCCTGGTGGATGGCATACTAGCCCCGTGTTCAGAAAACGGTAATCTACTGAATTTAGACCTGCATGATTTATCTAGACCTGAGATGCCATCAAAATGACTTCAGACACAATGAACCCCCGAGGTGTTAGTTTTTAACTACTGTTGAACCTCTTCATTTGCCAATTTCATATTTGCAAATTTCCCTTCTGACTAAAATTTGTTGGTAGCTCCAAAATCAATAAGTGCAGAGCTTCTGCGGTCATTTGTGGACATGCAAGAGAAGCAAAACCTTGGAATCGCACAGAGCCTGCATTCCCAGGCGATGGGGAGCCAGGGACGCTGCGACCCCACATCCCAGCTCGCATGCTGCGGGCGAGGGCAAGTGAACCTCTCGTGGTCGATTTTGTGCAATGTCTTTTGCTTTTTTATGCCTCTCGTTGCTGGTTTCACTGGCCCCCAAGTGCAGTGCTACAGGGCTGTCCGCGTTCCTACGTGCCAGGAAGCTGCAAAGGTGCTAAGGAGAAAAGCCACATGCCGGATGAATGGCATCGGGGCTGAGTCATGGGACCCTTGGCCGTGAGTCCCGTGTTAATGAGTGAACAGTTCAGTACATGGAGGTGACCTCACTAATCCGCACAGGAGGCTGCTTCGGAAAGTGCAGCATCCGCAGTGCAAACAACCACAGCGCCCAAGGAAGCTGTAGAAAAGATGGACGAGCAGAGAAACGTGCGGATTGGAGAAAATGGCATTGCAAGACCACTGCTCTGAGGCTCCAGGCGAGAGGAATTTATGGTCGTGAGACCCACGGCCACGAAAGCATGATACCCTCTCAGTCGGAGCCTAACTGTAAATAAATACTGCATGTAATCAATTACGGATAAGAAATACAAATTAAAGTCATCTTTTTCCAGAAACACACATATAACAGGTTATGTATTGATGAGTTGATACAAACATTGTGATGGAGGTTCCTGGGAGCCTGGTCCTCTGTCTCCTCCAGCAGCATTGGCTCCGTCTTCACCAACTCAGTGTTTGAGAAGGCTTTATAAAACACAACTACTGTGAACAGGGAGATCAGACCGGCATTTGTTTTCATGATGAAAGTTATCCAGGCAGAAACTTTAAAATATGAGATTGCTAAGGAAAAATTCACCTAGAGGTGAAGGTGGTTAAAACTGTGGCTTATGCTTTTCTTCAAGGTGTTAGTGTTTGCATTTGAATTTTATGCTGTCTGTGGTCTGTGGTGTTAACTGGAAATCATTACTTTTTTTCAATAAACATCTGTCTGCAAGCTGATTCTTCACAGCCGTGTGACACTCCACCCACGAATCTACCCCAGTGCTCGTGTCTCTGTTGTTTCCAGGTACGGCTCTATAGGTTGTTCACTGCACAAGAGAGGAATTCAGCTTACACGCAACTTGACAAACTGGAGATCCTGACTGGGGCTGTGTCTTCTTGGAGGAACGGGTGCCAGAGCCTGTGAGGCTGGGCGCTGCCTTCCCAGCAGGCACACCTCTTTCTGGTTTCTTCCAGGACAGCACATCAGCCAGGAGAGTCCCTGGTTGGACATCTGGGTTATTTCCGGTTTAAGGCTGGTAAAAACAGTGAGACTGTGAATTGCTTCACTCCCAACTCCTCTTGACACAAATCACTGATTGATAAGAATTGATCAACTCCAAGAAGTGGGGTGACTGACTTAAAAATGTTATTAATTTAGTAGCAACCATTTCTGTAGGCTAATATAAATTCTGCTTCTAGGGAAAGTTCTTAGGAAGCATGCTGGATAGATGCTGAACCGGGCGGGGTCTCCGGGAGAGCAAATCCAGCGCGCAGGCTGAGAAATCGGAGCGTGCATGCACGCGGGCACGCTGCAAATCATTCCCGTCTCTTCCCAAACGCCACGAGTAGTCCTGTCCTCCTTGTCCATCCTTGACCGGGAAGAGGGGTTTATTTTGTTTATTTTTAATGTTCATTTGTTTTTGAGAGGGGGAGGCAGAGCGTGAATGGAGGAGGGGCAGAGAGAGAGGGAGACAAATTCCGAAGCAGCTCCAGGCTCTGAACTGTCAGCACAGAAACCAACTTGGGACTCCAACTCATGAACTGAGAGATCATGACCTGAGTCGAAGTCGGACGCTTAACCGACTGAGCCACCCAGCTACCCCTATTTTATTTTTTTAATATTTTAAATTATTTTAGAGAGAGAGAGCAAACAGGGGAGGGACACAGAGAGAGCGGGTCAGGGGGTCCAAAGCAGCTCTGTGCTGACAGCAGAGAGCCTGACGTGGGGCTGGAACTCACGAACCGCAAGATCATGACCTGAGCCGAAGTCAGAGGCTTAACCAACTGAGCCCCCCAGGAGCCCCTGGAAGAGGATTTTACCTGGGGGAAGAGAAGCTGGCCTTCATTTAAAGCCCAGAAATCCTGCCTTTTGTCACATTCTCTCAGGGAATCGCAGCTCCTTCTGAAAAAGTAGATGATGAAAGGGACCCTCCTCTGAGGTCCTTTTCTGCTTGAGGAAAATCATTGTTACATCCTGCTTGCTGCACACGGACCTGTTGGGGGGCATATTTAGTATCAGGAACAGTCTGTATTAAAATTCTATAACCTTCCGCTCCCCGACCCGGGGCTCCGGGCCTCAGTCAGTACTGCAAGCTGCGGGGCTGGGCTTTCTGGGCTGAACCCCACCCCCACCCCTTGCACAAGATGCGGAGACCCGGCTGGAGGCCTGCACCAGCCTGCTTGCATCTGCTTCCCATCTGAAGAACGACCCACGGCCATTTCCAACGAATAAACCAAACAGATGGGGGAACACTAAAAATGCATTATTTTTTTAAAAAATAATTTCCTTCCAAATGGCGAAACCGTATGCTCCCTGTTTACCCTCCCAGGCAGCAGTTTAGTTTGCTGCCTGCCCCGGGATCCCGGGACCCCCCGCCCCGCCCCCACCAGCTCTGCGTGGCCCCCGCGCCGGGCCTGTGCCCGTGTGGCCGTCTCGGGACGTGGCAGGTGCGAACACCCGCTCGTCCCTGAATCCCTGAGCGAGTGTCGAAGAGGACACCTCCCTGCCCAGGCGAGCGTCACACGGGGTGGAATGGCCACTAAGCAGCTAACCCCGCGACCTCGAGTGACATTTGCCCTTCCACCGCTGGGGGTCCCCTAACCCTGACCCTGTGCGGTGAGGGCGCCTCCCCCGCGTCCCCGGGAGAAGGGGGGAAGGTGGTGGGGTGGGCTAGCCTGGTGCTGCGGTGGAAGGCTGGATTTTCCAAGCAAACAGAAGGGACGAGACTCCTGGGAAGAGGGAAGTGCCCTCCCCGCCAGCTGCCCCCCTGCCCTGCCGGGGGCAGGCGGAGAGCCATCATGCCTTGCCAGCAGGCCCGACCCAGGGCTGGCAGTTTCTTCCTGGGGGCGGAGGGCGCAGCCTAATCCCCTGAGGAGCCCTGAGACCACAGTGCGCATCTCTGCCTGCAGAAGGAAATCCTGGAGTGGGGAGAACTCAAGGCCATCTCTTGCACTCACCTCGCCCCCTAGGCTTCCCTGGGCCTGAGCATCGGCCTCTTCAGCAGTCCTTGAACTCCACTCCCTACACAGGCACCTAGCGCCTCCCCTGAGCTGACCTCACTGCTGCCCGGACCACGCCTCACACCTGCAAGCGCTCCCCGCCGCCTGGGTGCCATTCCGCAGCGGTGACTCCTGAGGACGGAACCGCCCCTCTTATCTCTCAGCTACTGTGTATCAAATGCCATGCTTTTTAAAAAATTTTCTTAAAGTTTATTTATTTTGAGAGAGAGAGAGAGAGAGAGAGAGAGAGAGAGAGAGAGAGAGGGAGTGAAAGGGCACCACTGAAGAGGCAGAGAGAGAGAGGAAGAGAGAATGCCAAGCAGGACCCAGTAGGAAGCCTGATTCGGGGCTCAGACTCACAAACTGCAAGGTCATGACCGGAGCCAAAATCAAGGGTTGAATGTTTAACCTACTGAGCCACCAAGGGCCCCATCAACCGTCACAGTGTTGACTCTTTGCCTGCCCTCTTGCAATCTGAAGATGCCTGCTTTGGGCTCCCAAAGTCAGGGGCCTGGAACTGTCACCCCAGCTTTGCTATCGGTCATGTGTGATCTGGGGGAACGCTTCAGGTTTTCAGCTGCTCGAGTCGGAGTGTTTCCAGAGCACCGGTCTGTGCTCTGGCTCCAGTCAACGGAAAAGGATGCTGTGAATGCGTAGCTGAATGAAGACACAGGACTGGAATATTTGTGCGTGCCAATTTGGGAATTTTCTAGCCTTTATTCTGAGGTCAGAGTTTCCTAGTCAAACTTCAGGAGAGGGGTGACAAAGTCTTTTCAGTATTGAAACTATTATTATGACAAATATTACTATTTAATTTTTTATCTTACCATCTTTACATGAGAAGCTGGTGATTTTATTGTTGCCAATATACTTTATTTTGTTGGATTTAAATGGTCTCTAGGCGCCTGGGTGGCTCAGTTGGTTAAGTGTTTGATTTCGGCTCAAGTCATGATCTCATGGTTTGTGGGTTCGAGCCCCACGTGGGGCTCTGTGCTGACAGCTCAGAGCCTTGAGCCTGCTTCAGATTCTCTCTCTCTCTCTCTCTCTCTTTCTCTCTCTCTCTCTCTCTCTCTCCCCCCCCTCACATTTTGTCTTTTTCTCTCAAAAATGAATAAAAAAAATTTTTAATAGTCTCCTGATCCCAGATTCCAGGAAGCAATGGACTCTGTATTTGTGTAACTCTTTTCATATATAAAACTACAGAATTTCTTACCCATAACTACAAGAGATCTAATATTCTTGGCTGAAGACATTTTCGGCAAGGATCTTTAAAACTTTCAATGATGTGTTCTTGTGATAAATCTCTTTAATGGATGAATGAATATCGAGAGAGCAGGGGAGGGCCAGAGCAGGAGAGAGAATCCCAAGCAGGCTCCACACCCAGCCCAGAGCCCGATGTGGGGCTTAAACTCAGGACCCCAGGATCATGACCTGAGCCCAAATCAAGAGTCAGACGCTCAACCAACTGAGCCACCCAGGCGCCCCAGACTCCCTTACATTTTAATAGAAGAATTCATTTGGCCTGTTTTGAAGAGGGGCTGTGCTCTCTTCTCCGAGGAGCACGCTGCTTGCTTCCGCCTGCGTTGTCCTCCGGAAGCTCAGGTGTAAACTGGTCCATCACAGTTAGCACATGAGGTATGCTGCGCACCTTTGCTTTTTTGCATGTCTCTCCTTTTATGTTATGTTTATCTTATTTTTTAAAATTTATTTTTCTTCTTTAAATCTTAAAAAGAAGCTGCGTCAAAGCTTTAGTAGAGTATGGACAATAAATGCAGAATTTTTTAAAAGTTAAAAATATAAACACACTAATTGAAAAAATTGCTTAATTCTTAAGAAGGAAATTCATATAAAAGAAATTCAAAAGGATTGTGATGACATGAAAAAAAATTTTAAATTACCGCGAGCAAGGAACTGTGAATTTACACAGGAGGAATGTCCCCACCTCTCCTACCCCAATACAAAAATGTAAATTAGTGCAACGTTTTTCCCCACAGTTTATTTATTTACTTTGAGAGAGAGAGAGAGAGCACAAGCAGGGCAGGAGTAGAGAGGGAGGGAGGGAATCCGAAGCAGGCTCTGGGGTGTCAGGGCTCAGATCCACGATCCATGAGATCATGACTGAGCCAGATGCTTAACTGACTGAGCCACCCAGGGGCCCCATTACTGCAACTTTTATGACAATTTAGCAATAAATATCTAGAATGTTAAAATATACACATCTTTTGCCCTAGACTTTTGCCCCTTGGCATTCTTTGTCAAAAAACATGATTAAGCAAGTGTTTATTAGTTATTAGTTATCAGGATCAATGTGTTAGTTATCAGAATCATTTTCATCGAGATGGCCATCGCATAGAACAACTGTAGTCAGTCTCAACATACAGCAGCCCCACATCTGCTGGCTGATTGCGGTCCATCCGTGTCATGGAATCTTCTAGAACCACCACAAGTGATTCTCTACCGACTGTTGCTGTTCAGTGAATAGAGCACATTACCAAACAGCATGTCTGTTGAAATCGAACTGTTGTAAAGAAATATATGCCAGGCTAGAAAATAATTTGGAAGTGCATTCGCAAACATGGAGGCAAGATACCACGAGGGAGAAGACCTTAGACACATTTTATTTTACGCTTTCTCTTCATCTACCTCCATATTCTGACTTTCTCCCCTTGCAATGAACTTATATTATTTTTTATAATAAGATGAATTGTTTGCAAGAGAAAAAAAAAGAGGGAGAAAGAGAGAAGGCAGGCAACCTGATCATAAGCAAGATAGTCCATCATGGGAAAACCACTTTTCCACTTGCTCTTTAATTGGCACATGTTTAAAATATAACAAGTACTTTGTTTGTGGTTGATACCATACATCCTAACAGTCTTTGATGTGACGGTGAAGTCGAATGCCTTAGTGAATGCAGAAGACTAATTACTTTTTTCGAGGGTATTACATTAACGAAGTGCCAGCCTTTGATGGGAGAAGTAAGACACAGGGAAGCCAGGTCTCGGAGCGGACCTCACCAGCTCCTCCGGGTGCCAGCCCTGGCCACCGGGCAGCCGCCACAACCCCGGCCCTCCTCTCCTGCTCCCTCCTGGGAACCCGCCCACAGCCTGCGTGTCGGTGAAGCGTCACGTATATAGTGTGTTGTCTCTGTTTTTGAGAACTTATCAGTTTAGGAGCATACTCAGGTGCAGATGCAAATGTAACCCAAACAGGAGGCCATGAGATCCAGGAATCACCCACGACCCTTCCAACGCCACGGCCTCTGCAAGTTCAAGGTTGTCTTCCAAACTGTACGTCTGTAGTTAGCGCTTCATTCATAAATACACATGTGCACACAGCAAACACACATCAACGAACAGGCGACACAAATCAAGAACCATTCACGTAGAGTACTTGGAGGTGTAGCATGGATGTCACATGATGTCACATCAGCTGGGTGGGAAAAGGAGGAACAGAGGACAGGATTTAATGATTTCAGCATACCGGGTCCACATGAACAGATTACAGTGGCCTTATAATTTTTTTTTGTAAGTCAAAGTGGGAATTAAAAAAAATTTTTTTAATGTTTATTTATTTTTGAGAGACAGAGAGAGTTGGGGGGAGGGGCAGAGAGACATGGAGACACAGAATCCAAAGCAGGCTCCCGGCCCCGAGCTGTCAGCACACGGCTGGATGCTGGGCTTGAACTCACGAGCTGTGAGATCATGACCTGAAATGACGTCAGATGTTGAACGGACTGAATCAGCCAGGCGCCCCTACACTGGCCTTCTAGAATGTTGCTGGGTTACCCCAAACCCATGATGTCTTGCCGCCCTACCTTCCAGGCCTGTTTTTCCCAGTTCCCTACTTTTCTCTTGCTTGTTTGCTTCCCCTCCCCCCTCCTTCTGGCCTAGCAGGGCCACCTTCCCAGATACCCCACCCCGAATGCAAACTGGCCCTCCAGGCTTTGTTCCACGTTCTTTACTCATGGAATCCTTGCACAAACCTTCAAGAACGCAATTCCTTAGGAGGGAACCTGGGGCCAGTGGGGGTTTTGTGTGTTTATATGTTTTACCTCCTTACTTAAATAATTATATGAGCTATTCCAAAACCAGGGACTCAGTTTTTAGAGCCAGAGGAACACACGAACAACCGGGTTTATTCTCTGTGTAGCAGTTAAAAGGCTGAACAGATTCATGTTATGATCCTGTTTTCTCAGAGGCTGTTTTAATTGAGGAAGACGAATCGTCCAAACAACTCCTACTACATCTGGCTCAACCCCAGAAGGAACCCGAGACACGATCCCGCAGTGCTGTCCCAGTTTACCTCAATATGTGTTTGTAAGCCCGTTGGAGGGAGGGAGGGAGAGAGGGGCCTGGAGGATAGAGACGGAGGTGGAATCAACTTCACGGAAGTCGTGTCTGGAACCCTGGCTCCCCTGCCCCCGCCCTCAGGTTTCCCCCCACGTCACCCGCACCTTTGTAGGCGGCCCCCGCCCTGTGGCAACCACCCTCATTCATTGTTTGCTGTTGGCCTGAAAACAGAGGAGTGAGCAGTGAGCAGCCGGAGCCCAGGGGCAGGTCTGTCCGGAGGGCCAGGTTGAGAGAGGCTGTGGTCACAGTCAGGGAAGGAAGCCCAGATCCTGTTCGGTCAGGAATCTCCACGGGCCGAGCTCACCAGAAGTCACCGAGCCCAGGAGTGCAGATGGCCAGGCAGGTGCGCATGGCCGTGCTGGGACGGAAGGAGGGGAGCGGCCGCACGGGGCGGCGCAGGGGTGCTCACCCAGAGCACGCGGACACCCTCAGCCTTGATCAGTCTCACACGCACTGTCTTGTTGTGACTTGTGATATACATAGTCTTCCCATGGCTCCTGGCTTGAGGTCCCCAAACTCTTGGAGTTTCCTCAGCAACAAGAGCAGTGGGAGCACATTTTGTTGTCACATTTGGTGTCTTGTGCTCAGGTCCTGAGATCCGTTCAGAGCAGTGAGGTGAATGGATGTCTCTTTATTCATAACAAACCCTTTCCCACCACGAATGAGTCTATGTTGACGAGAGGAGGTTGAAAGTCCTCTAACGGAGGGAGGGACTGGTGCCAGGCGAGCCTGACCGGGGACAGAGAGGAGCTTTCAGCCCCCCCCCCTGCTTTCCCAGGAGGGGACAGGATCTGGAGGATGGACTTATCGCCAGTGGCCGGTGATTTTTCTCAGTCAGGCCTGTGTAATGAGGCCTCTACAAAATCCCAAAAGGTCAGGATGAGCAGAGGCTCTGGGTTGGGGGACCGGTGTGCTTTCACGTGCCACTGAGCCGGGACCCCACCTCCACGGGGCCACAAGCGCCTTTGTTCAGGGCCTCGCCCTGTCTACGTCCTCGTCTGGCTGTTGATCTGTATCCGCTAATGTCCTTTATAATAAACGAGCAATCTCATGAATAAACAGGCTTCTTGGGTCCTCGGAGACGCTCTGGCAAGTGGATCGAGCCCACGGAGGGGGTGTGGGAACCTGTGATCTATGGCTAGGAGGGGACAGGCACAGGCGGCTGGTGACGCCACAGGCGGCCTGGACTTGCGATTGGTGTGTGGCGGAATGTGTGGGACGGAGCCCCTCTCCTCTGGGACTGACGCTGTGTCTGCGCAGGCGGGGTCAGACTGCGCTGATTTACAGGACGTCCAACTGGTGTCAGAGACTTCTCTGGTGGTGTGGAAATGGGCGGCAGGACAGTAGATGCTCACACAACTCACACACACACACACACACACACACACACACACACACACCTGTTGTCTTTGCTGGGAACGTGCTCCTCGGTCTACCTCCCAAGTGGTAGGCATCCACCCAGATGTCTCTGCTGGAAAGCCGTCAGCCGCTTCCCTCCACTCAAGTGCCTTCTACGTTCATCTCGACAGCTCCTGTCTCCCCGTTGGCTTCCTCAACTGGAGACTGAGGGTTCCTGGAAGTCCGGAACTGTGTCTTGCCATCATATCCCGGGACCTGACAAGAGAGCCTTCCATTCAGTGTTGGTTGGGGAGGGGGGCAGATATTACAGGATACAACACACTACGGCGACACTTGGTCAGTGCTTAACGCAGAAACAGTTTTGGTTTTATGTTTCATTCATTTTTTATCCCTCTCGCCACACACAGAATGTAGAGGAAAATAAGCTGCAGGTTATCATCACCCTGAGCAAAGGTTTGGACTCCGCTGACCATGAACCCAAGACCCAGGCGTCTGTGCTGCGTGCTCGTGTCTCCCCATCTTCCTGCCCCTGGGACCCTGTGGCCAGAAGGGCGTGTGTCACTTCCAGGGGCCTGTGTGAGGGATTGTCCACGCACTGTCCTCGCCAGGACTCACATTCCAGAAGTGACTCACATTCCGACACTCACAGTGTCGGGAGACCACATCAGCCTGGGCCTCGAGTGGCCTCCCTCAGACCCTCCCTGACCAGGGAACATGAGGAGAAATACAACTTGTTATTTTAAGCCCCTGAGATGGAAATTCTTAAATCTGCTACCACAGACTTGCTTAGCTTGACGAATACGCTCAATACACATTCTTCCAGAAAAGGGTAGCTGACTAGCGTGTCTCTAAGTTCCTTTGAAACTGTGAGGGGCTGAACTGTGTCCCCCTCAGATTGTTACGTGGAAGCCTGAACTCCCAGTGCCTCAGAACATGATGCTATGTGGAGACAGGGCCCTCAAAGAGATAATTACGGTTAAAATAAGTCGTAAGGTTAGGACCCTAATGTAATGGGACTGTGTCCTTCATAAAAAGGAAGAGACGCAGGGGACACAGACTCACAGAGCAAAGACCTCGAGAGCACACAGCCCAGGGGAGAGGCCACAGAAGATATCCAGGCTGCCTGCCTGACCTCGCACTTCCAGCCCCGGAACTCCCGCTAATACCCATCTGTCATATGAGCCCTGAGTCCGTGGTGCTTGTTACAGCAGCTGTGCAGACATATACAATGACCCTAGCACCCTACACATTCCATCATATATCTGCATGATTGGACGTGAAATCTATGAATTCGGGGCTAAATGACATAGTAGTTCTTTTTTTATTAGGATTTTTCATTAACCGTGGAACATAAGGTCATATATAACAGTGAAAGAAACAATTCTGTTTTCCCTTCCATAAAACTTTTCAGTTCCTTAGCCTTCCAATCAAGGATTTATGATGTAATTTCAGAGAGCATGCATCTTGGTTTGAAAGATGAGTTCTCTGTGGAGGTATGTTCATGGGGGGTGGTGACCAGAATGTGGCCGTAGAAATCCCAGGGATACTGGCCAAGTGAATATTGTTTATAGAGCATCATCAGTCTTTGTTGGGAGCTGGGGGGAAATCAGACTCAAGGGAAGAGTTGTATTTTGAATATGGAAATTGATACATTGGTCCACTTCATGAATACAGGTGCGTAGCCCTCATGAGTGGATATTTTAGGCAAGAAACAATGAGCCAGGTTGGCAGCTGTGCTGGATAAATGCTGCCATCCCCCCTCCCATGTCCACAGCACGTCTGGACACCTAGCTATATAGTCAGGACACCTGTCCCCCACCAAGCCTGAGTGTGGCTCACAACTCCCTTGGAGAGGAAAGCAGCCTCATTAGCAAATCCGGGAGTGCAGATGAGTTAAAACCAGAGGTGTTACTGAGGTTCCCAATGTAGCCATTTTTTAATTCTATGCTCGTCCTTCTGCTGTGAGTGACCCATATTCCTCTTGAAAGCTCTGTTTAGGTCCCAATGCCTGGGTACCTATGAATATGACCTTATTAGGAAATAGGGTCTCTGTAGACAGAATCAAGTTAAGATGAAGACATACTGGATCAGGGCGGTCCTTCACCCTACGACTGGTGTCCTTATGAGCAGGGAAAGTTGGACAGAGACACAAAAAAGCCACACTCACAGAAACAGAAGCCGTGCGATGATGGAGGCAGATATCACAGTAGTGACACATCCATGAGCCAAGGAATGCTGGAGGTCACCTAAAATCGCCAGGAGCCAGGAAAGACGGGTCAGGAATCTTCCCTGAGCCTTCAGAGGGGACATGACCTTCTGACACCTTGATTTTTTAAAATTTCTTGTAATGTTTATTTTTTTGAGAGAGTGAGAGAGAGAGAAAGACAGTGTGAACAAGGTAGGTGCAGAGAGAGAGGGGGACACAGGATCTGAAGCAGGCTCCAAGCTCCGAGCTGTCAGCACAGAGCCTGACATGGGGCTCAAACCACAAACCATGAGATCATGACCTGAGCCCAAATGAGATGCTTAACCAACTGAGCCACCCAGGTGCCCCATCAGCACCTGAATTTTTGAGTTCCCACTTCTAGGACGTAAAGAGAGTAAATGTATTTTATTTTATGCCATCTTGTTTGTGGTCATTGTTCTGCAGACACAGGATTCTGTGTCTTCTTACAGTGCAGAAAAATCTAGAGACAGTGGTGGCTGTAGGTATAGGTAGAATAAAAGACACACACACACACACACACACATTCACAATAATAAATAAAGGACATAAGCCTAGGGATGTGTGATATAACATTCCATAAATACTCACCTTTTTACCGACTAAAGGCACATAATACAACACAGTTAATCTTAAATGACACTATTCTGACATAAATAACGGTCATGTGATATACTGCATTCCTTGCTGGAGAGAAATGTGCTTTTTGTTTCTTCTGGGCCAAAATCAACTTCTAAAAAGTTCAACTCTTTCCAGCTTCCCTCTCTGAGCCCTCGAAGCCCCATAGCATCATTCAAGTGGCACATCCAGGAATAAATCTCACACTCACCTTCACCCTCCATCCTGCTTCTAGAATAAGCTGAGAGATGAGTTGTTTCCTTGTATGTAGTCTCTACGTCTTTGAGCGGGACTGAGATTCAAAGACAAAATTGGGAGGCAAGTGCTTGGGTAGCTTAGTTGACTGAGCAGCTGGCTCTTGCTTTTGGCTCAGGTCATGATCTCGTGGTTTGTAAGTCTGAGCCCCGAGTCAGGCTCGGTGCTGACAGTACAGAGCCTGCTTGGGATATTCCCTCCCTCTCTCTCTCTCTGTTCCTTCCTCACTTGTGCTCTCTCTCTCCCTCTCTTTCTCTCTCTCAAAATAAATAAACCTAAAAAAAGGATAATATTGGTAGGGTAAAGTCATAGTAAACCCGCCCTGAAAGAAGATAGAATCTGGTCATTTGTCAGAAAGCAAACCAAAGCTTTCTTCTGAACTTCACAACTGATGTGTGGTGGTTGAGAAACCAGGGTAGGCAGACCTTTATATTTTCCTTCCTGCTTCATACACTTAAAGTTTTTCATAAATTTTAAGTTTCATAATGGGCCGTGGGCCATCAGCCTAAACAGCTGAGATTGTTCTGGAAAGAGGGGATTTGACATATCAGGATATGTGTTTTGAAAAATCGCCATGGAAAAGTGATGCCCTTGCAGCCATGAAATCCTTGATTGCCTTCATGAGATCATTCTCATCGTCTGCAGTGTTTTGTGGTATAATTACCAAATTGTGCAAACTAATGCTATTTTTAGTTTTTTTTTCTGTAGAGATTTTAACACCAGAGCATTCTTTTACCAGATTCATAAATCTTAAGCAATTTCAGCCTGAGTAGGCAAAAGTTGAAACAGAGATTCAAGGCGGTGTTGAAATATTTAGAAGCTCTCTCTGAGCCATTCCAAATCCATTATTTTTAGAGTGAAGTTTTGAAAATACCACTTCATAATAATTCATAATCAGAAAAGTTCTCCCAACTTATGGGAACGAAAGATCATCCACTGAGTTGAAACTTATGGGATAAACACCAATCGCAGGGAGCATAGTCCCTGATACTCCTCATCCTGTGACAGTCACCCTGGCCTGGACCCACCCAGACTGCACACGTGCGCATAGCAGGCCTGATTTCTTCACGTCATCAGCCTCTTGGGGGAATGGCTTCCGCCTCATGCCCCGTGGTGCTCTGCCGTCTCTTGCCTGCAAAGGACACTGCTTTCAGGGAATAAGACTCTGTCTTGGAGAACCCTTGGGGCTTCTCAACTCCCCAAGAACTTTCAAGTCCTCAGTAGAAAGACCTCTGCAGCTGTCCAACGAGGGCAGCATGGGGCAGTCCCTGACCCGGAAGCCGAAGCAAGAATAAAAGTGGTAAATAGGGTCAGGAGGTCCCCTGGCCACGGTTCGGTTCCAGATGTGGGCGCCTTGGCTTCCTGAATGTGATCCTCCCTCTGTGAACCTCTGCTCTTCATCAACGAATATGGCAGCCAACAAAGCAGGATTCCATCAAGGTTCAAAGGAAGTGGTTGCTAACATGGAGAAGTGATACTAGGAGGAAGCTTCTAGAAGGGAACCGCTGTCCGGCTGGGAAGGGCGTGCTTGTCTGACACCCCCAGCTGTGGGTTCCTTAAGGCTCCACCTCAGCTTTAAGGCAAGACCATGTTCCTCGTTAGGTGGCGCCCAACCACAGACCCAGCAAGACCACGAAAGGGCTCGGCTTCTCCACCCAACCCGGGACTCCTTCCTCGGACAGGTTTGCTCCAGCGCCCCCTCCCTGTGGGGAGCAGGACTGTCGGGTCTGCACCACAGCCTGATGCCCGCGCCCTCGCACCCCTGCTTTCTCCCTGTGCCTGTCACAGCGATCTCCCCAACAAACTCTTCATCCCAACTCCGTCTCCAGCCCAACGTCCAGGCAATCAGCCGGCTTAGGAGTTGTTCTCAAGGTCACATACAGACGCTCTGAATTCTGAGGACTCTGGAGAAGACAGGAAGTCAAATTTGCCTGAACCTATAAGAAAGGCAATTTCAGGAGGGGAGATGGGAATTGAGACCACAAACTGGAAGCTATTTAGAGACAGAGAATAGGATCTGAATGTTTTGTAGTATTCATCGATGCTCTAAACCTCCTCTTAGCTTCTGAATAATTTGATCGGTCTTGATTCCCGTTACAGATGTCCCTGCTATATCTTGGGTTGCGTCTTGCAGGGCTCGGTCACGAAGTGCACGGTCCGTCTGCAGCTGCGTAATGCCAGAGCGCTTGCGCTGAGCCCTTGTAAGGCATTAGGGGGCTCAGGACCGCACAGGGTGGTGGCCCGCAGCAGAGCGTCCTCAGAGAGTTTAAATATGTCACCAAAATTCTATGAGTTGAGCCAGTTAGTCCTGGCCGAGCATTTTTATAGACTTTTAGACACTTAATCTTCTCGACTTTTCCGTTTAGCTCTCACGTCTCAGAGCCCACATGTCTTTCTCCAAATCGCCATGACTGTTTCGGTGAGGGGGGGTGTGGAGGGCTCCTTAGAAGGTCATGGTCCCTTGGTGCTTACTGAACCCAGCAGGGAGCCCCAGTCTTGGATGGCACTTTGCGTGTGCGTCAGGGAATTCTCCGGTGCATTCTCAAGGTCAACGTTTCTCCCAGTGAACGCAGAGACGCCTCCCACACACAGCAAGGCCACAGCGAGCTTGTGTGAACAAGTGGATGGAGACTTTGTCCCACGAGCCTTGTGCCCGTGGCTCTTCAGCGGAGCCGAGGGAAGACCCGTGGAAGATGGCAGCTCTCCCTCTTCTGAATCGGACCTTTCAGCTCCCTGAGCTGGGCTTGCACTGGCCCTGGAGAAGCTGAAAACAAGCCTCCCAGAGATGGTGCCGGGAAGATGTGGGCAGAACCTCTGGCTGCTCCAGAGCTGGGCTGTCCAGGGCGGGGCACCGGTTTTCGTAGAAGAAAACACCATCTACGCTGAGGCTGACCACCGCGCTTTGGGGCTGGGTCCGAGGTGTTTTCTTTCCTTGCCATTCCTGTTTCCTTGTCTGGTCACCGGCTCTGGGCCTTGATAGACTGACTCAGCACTCCAGCCTCCGGTCACTTTCTGTCCCTCCTCCCCTCAGGCCAGTGAAGGTACCAGGTCAACCGCTATGGGCTCTGATTGCTCTCGGCTCCCTGTGAGGATGAGTCTCCTGCAAGCCAGCCTTCCGGGACTCCTCCCACTGTGACAGTCCCTCTGTTGCCCACGGGGACTCTGGCTGGCTCCTCTCCTCCATGTCCGCCTCGACCTCCGCCCCCTTTCCAACCGCCCAGCTTCTGCCAACGGTATGCGCGTTGTCACGTACTTCATCAGCTGGTTTGCAACACGTTGTCTTTGAGGTGCCACGTGAGGACTGGGATCAGAGGCTGGACAGAGAAGAGGCCTCAGAGCCCAGACACCCAGGGGGAGACATGAACCTGTAGAACAAAGAGCCCCTGGAGAGTCCAGGAGTTGAGAGGAGGGGAAAGTCCAGAGGACAGGAGAAAGGTGAGACAAGAAGGGAGCAGACACCAAGTCGCAGGGGCGTGGCGACGGACGGAGGAGAGGAAAATATTAAAGTTTGTTTCAACTTCAGTTTGAGAAGCTGATGAGCCTCCACTGAAACAGTCTGTGAAGAGATGCACAGACGAAGGCGGGGGACCCCTGCAAATGTTTTCCCGCCCCTCCTCCCCGCACCCCTACTCCACTGACCTTCACCATCACCCCACACGCCCTCTCCAGATGCTCTGCTTCCTCTGCTCCTATTCATGCTCAGCTCCTATGTCCCAAATCCCGACACGGGGCTCACCCCAGCTCACACTCCATTGGATCCCTAGACCCCCGCCCAGGCACCCCGACCTTGGTGTCTCCCCAACAGCGGCCCCTCCCTGGCCCTTGGTTCCCCCCTGCCAGGTGCCCCGGGCTGTGGAGAGCACAAGCGGGACCCCTTCTGCGCTGAAAAATGAAGCCTCAGGCAGGCATTCCCCTCGTTTAAGTCTAAACCAAATTAATTTGGGGAATGGTGTTTGTGGTTTAATTCCTAATGACGGTACATGAGTGGATACGTCCTGTTTCCTGATGAAATATTCCACCGTCTCTCCAGCAAAAATGGCAAAATGAATGCGCGCAGATGTGATGAATGTAGAGAAGCCGACTGTAGACGAAAGTAGATGCATTTTCCCAGTCCGGACCCACTTATAATCTGAAGGACACGCTTAATATCCCTGTGCAGACTCATTTGTAACACCGAGTGCTTGGAATAGATGATCTCATTCTCCATGACCTCATGAGTTTCTACGATTTTATAAGGCCATGATAGGACCAGACAGCTGCTCACTGAAGGAAGAATCTTTTGGTCTGACCGCTCCTTCTTGGCACCTGCATGAAAGGGACGGTGTTGGAGGCAAGACTGAAGGGGGAGATTTTGAAGAAAGGGCACACCCTCGTGAGGCTGGCTGCCCCACTCTTCCGAGGAGACTGGACGTCACCAGGGTGCCCGCCAGCATCCACCGACCGAAATTCCTTTCAACGTACCCACCTGCCCAGGTCACAGTCTCTGGTTTGGTTTAGACTGGATTGTATTGATTTGTTTTTGGCATTCTATCGGCACTCTTCTGTATCTCCTACCGGCTTGTGTAAGATGTGTAATTTTTTTAAATGGTGATCTCGCTGTGCATACAATTCCACATTCTGTTTTTGTCCTGTCACATGACAACAGGAGCATTCCCAGCAGATGATGGGGTGCGTGTCTGTGCACAGACAGGGTATGAGTGCCGCTGAACACCACCGTCAGCCTGCAGAGAAGACGCTCTCTGCCAGAACTTCCTAATAAGAGAATCGGCAGATTTGGAAGTAGAAATGGGACAGAGTTTTATTTTTGTAGCAAAGCACTTGAAAATCTCTTGGTGTGTCCTTTCCTACAAAAATACAGAACACAGACGTGGGAAACACAAAATTAAAGTGGAGTAAAATGCTCTCACCGGGAAGGAGGTGTCCACCCCCGAGCCCATTGCTGATGCTAACTTTGCACACGTCTCTCCCACCAGTCATGCAGCCCTGACTCCTGGCCCCTTGCCCTGTGACCCGACCAAACGCTCAGGCTCAGATCCAGGGACTGGTCATGACTTCCGGTGGACGCCGGACCCTGAGTCTTGCCTGTAGGGCTGTGCTTGTCCTTGAGCTGTGCCCACCTCTGGTCCCGGGACCCGTCCCACCCCGGGTGACAGGTAGGGGCGATCTGGGCCAGCTGAGCTCACAGTGCTCTGCAGGCCCCACGGCCCCGCCCCGCCCAAGTCCTGCGTGTGACTGCACTACTTCCTGCCCCTCTGACTCATTTCTGGCTGTACCGCTCCTGTGTGCATCTCTGCACGGACAGCTCATTCTAACTGTGTTCCCTCACATCCCTGAGACGCATCAGGATCGGTCATAACTTGAAGGCCTTATTTATATCATAGAAAAAGAAAAGAGCCAAATAGTCATACTTGGAGAAGGCATCTCCAGCGTCCGTGGCATGCTGTTTGATGCAACGCCATTGTCAAATCAGATGTCTTGAGAGCCACGATTTCACTGCATGTTTCCATCACCTCCTGGCAGGTTTCTGAGAAAGAAACTCAGATGATTTCATCAGAGAGAGCTGACTCATGTTGTGGTTTTGGCACCAGCCCCCAAACTCTGTGTATTCAAACTATCTTTAAGCACAAAGCACCTGCGTGCCAAGTTGAGTCTGCTTCAGGGGCTCTGGGCACGCGGCTCTGACAGGCACTAACAAGGCCAGCCTTTCATCTGCGGCTGAGCCTCAAGTCCCAGAACGTGTGCGCGTTTTGGGGAGGTAGTCACCTTCCCCATCAGAGCAGGCTTCCTGAGGACCCAGCCTCAGGAGGGAAGCAGTTCCAGAGTGAGGCCCAGGACGGCTTTGCGATCGTGGAGACAAAGCAGGTGGACGGCAGAGACGCCGGGCTCCAGAGAGACGACAGGAGTCTGTCCAAGCAGAGACAGGAAGGACAGCTTGGTCAGAGAGAGGCCGTCTGCACGTCATGATTCTGGGGGGTCTTCACGACCCTGGTAGGATGGAATCCAAGGAAAAGAGAGAAAGCAGAGAGCCCGAGAGCTACTCTTTATGTCCTCAGCTACCTGTGAACATGGAGATGAGAAGGGTCCTATCAAGCCAACGTGCTGGGATTAAGAAAATGGAAATCTCCCTGGAGTCTAGCGTCAGCCCATTGGCAGGTGGTCTGGAGGTGGCTGGACGCACCGTGCCCTGGAGGACCTGAGGCCAGAGCAGGGCAGCCACAGTCATAGCCGAGCTGGTCTGGAAGTGATCCCTGGCGCCCTTGACCTGCATGTATGCCTGGCTTGTTCGGCCTGTCTCGTGTGTGCTGGAGGTGAGGAATGATCCAGAAGGCTCTCCCCAGGGCTTTACGGAGATGCCGGCAGAGAACTCATGAGGAGCAGCCTCCTCTGAGGAACTCCTAATTCTGATTCCATCCCAGTGTTATCCCCATCCCAACCTATCCCCACGGCTCCAACAAAACAGCCGAAGGCCTCATTTCTGAAGTTCACCCTTCCACAAATCATAACTACTGAAAGTCTTCCAAACTGAACGAACACCCTTCAGACCCAAAGCAAAGTATCCTCTAACTATATGTGCTTCTCGGGTCCCTGCGTGGAACGGTTCCGGGCACCTGGCAGCGTTCCAGAGGAAATGGGTCTGTTCCCCTGCCTGCTGGGTCCGGCCGGCCAGCTCTGTGGGGGGGACAGCAGCCCAGAGCTTCCCACTCGGGGGGCCGGTGGGCGGCGGGGTGGCCAGCAGGCACGGGCTGGCATTTAAATCCGGGCAGAGGGCAGCTGGAGCGGGGCCCAGGCCTCCTGGCCCCACACTCAGGAAAGGATGAGTAAAATGAGGAGCCAGGGAGCTGTGCAGCCCACTTCCGGTTTTGTTTTCTCCTGAAGATCCTCCTGCACACCCCTGGTGGTTCCACTGCACACCCCTGGTGGTTCCACTGCACACCCCTGGAGGTCCCCCTGCACACTCCTGGAGGTCCCCTACACACTCCTGGAGGTCCCCCTGCACACTCCTGGAGGTCCCCTACACACCCCTGGAGGTCCCCCTGTACACTCCTGGAGGTCCCCCTGCACACTCCTGGAGGTCCCCTACACACTCCTGGGGGTCCCCCTGCACACCCCTGGAGGTCCCCCTGCACACTCCTGGAGGTCCTCCTTGCACACCCTTG
>NC_043702.1:3614956-3619498 GCF_006229205.1 Suricata suricatta
TTTTTTTTTTTAATTATTGTTTTTAACCATATTTATTTTGAGAGAGAGAGAGAGAGCAGAAGTAGGGACAGGACAGAGGGAGCAAAGGAGAGAGAATCCCAAGCAGGCTCTGCACTGTCAGCACAGAGCCCAGTGTGGGACTGGAACTCACGAACCGTGAGATCATGACCTGAGCTGAGATGAACAGTCAGACGCTTAACCGACTGAGCCACCAGGCGCCCCTGGCATCCCACTTCCTCGGAGAAATAGAAAAAGTGCTCTCGTCCGGGCACATGGATTCCCTCCGGAAGTAACCTGTGCAGAAAGCCTCGTCTGTATCAACTTATTCTTCACATTTCACTGTTACTTCCTGTACCCACTAATAATGTGGGATTTAATGCTTCTTTTAGAAGTTCTGTTATTTACGGCTAGACCTCTGCTGTGATGTTTATGCCAGCAAATCTCTCCGACTTCCCATGTATGTTGCCAAATCCCTCCACCTCCAAATAATCCAAACCAAAAAGCTGCATCAGAAATTAATAACCATGATCATAAATCAAAGTGAAGGTTTTATCCTTTCATTTTGCATAGGACATCAGGACTAAATGAGGACCCCAATGCACACAGGACTTATCAAAAAGGGAAAAAAACCTTCCCTAATCAAAGGCATATTTCATCTCTGAAAAATTCATCAGAATGTGTTATGGAGTGGCTGTGTGTCTTGAAAACCCCTCTCCAGCACATCTGGAAACTCGCTTTTTTTTCATCATTATACTCAGGAATACAAGCGGTTTTGATTTGCATGCATAAAGCAGTTTCTCCATCTCTTATCCTGTGTGCCACGTGAATTTCTGTGATCTATGGTTACAATCACTGGAATACGGATTAAGAGCACCCGCATTATGCAGATGGTTGGCGTGATCCGGAGGCGGCCGGAAACGCAGCCCAGGGTGCGGGGTACCGTGCGGCCTCGGGCGGCACGGATCTCCTCCGCGGAGTCCTGCCCGCTGCCTGGAATCGGTTTCCCTGAGTCCCTGAACCCAGACTTTTCTGGGCCGCAATCAGGAGAGATGCCGGCGAGCGCCCTCACTCTTGCAGTCTTTGACTCAAAGCAGAGATGCCACCTTCTGGCTCCTGAGCCCCGCGGCTCAGCTAAAGGGCTCTTCCTCTGCGCGCCCATCAGCCGGCTTCTGCCCCACCCTCTGAGGGGGATGTTAAACGCATCTTTTTGTTTCTTTCTTTCTTTCCTTTTTTTTTTTTTTTTTTTGTATGTCGGCTGAAGTCAGGGGCCGACATCCCCAGGAAGAGCTGTTATCATTTGTAGTCAGATCCATTCTGCCTGCTCACAGGGTCTGCGTGTGTGCACAGAATAAATGGCAAAGCGCGAAGAAAGTAGACTTTGTGCAGATGTGAGGCGTGGACTGCTCTGACCGCTCCTCCGCCCTCCCAAGGCAAGCCTGCCGGTCCCTGGTGGCTGTCATCGGCTGGCTGCATCCCCGGCCGGGGCATGGACGGCACCGAGCACTGAGGCAGCGCCATCCTTGAACCCAGTCTGTAACACGCTACGTGAGCTTGGAGAAAGCCCTCAGTCTCCGCCTCCATACAAGGAGGGCAGTATCACTGCTCCGCGTGTCCGTTTCCGACAGCCGCCCAAACAAAACATCACCACCTGCGTGGCTCAGAACGACAGAAATTTATCATCTCACAGTTCGGGAGGTTGCGGGGGACAAAATTAAAGGATCAGGAAACTGGCTCCCTGTGGCATCTGGAGGGGAAGATCCTTCCTGCTTCTGGTGGCCCAGGTGTCCCCGGCTTGCAGCCGCCTTCCTCCAATCTCCCCGTGGCTCTTCTCAGAGTCCTGCCCCCGTGTCCAAAAGTCCCCTTCTTATGAGGACACCAGGCATATTGGATCAGAGCTCAACCTAATGACCTCATTTGAAATCGATTGCCTCTACAAAGACCCAATTTTCAAAGCAAGTCGCATTCTAAGGTCCTGGGGTTAACACTCCCGACACACCTCTGGGCTGGCACAGGAGACGGGGCCCATGGGCAGAGCGAGCTCTGTGCTCCGCGTGTTAATGACCCCGCCCCGGGCCCCAAGGACAGGCACGCTGGGTGTGGCACGCCCTGACTTCTTCGCCCAGGTTCGACCCAAGGTAGCTGAGGGGGGCTGATCAGGACTCAGACTTCTGAGCAGGTAGGAACTCTCTTCAAAGCAAGCCGCTGGCACCACAGGGCGTCCCGCCAGCTAGATATGCAAATCCAGCTTCCAGATAATCCCAGTAGCAGAAGCAGCTGCCCTGTGCGAGGCGGAGTCACGTGAGCGTCTCCATCTGGCACAAAACCCGCTTTCTTCCAAAATCATGGGCAATTATCCTCTCTGAAAAGCCCGAGATTGTTCCCTGTTTTTCAAGGCAACGTGGAAGGGCAGAAGAAGGAACAAGGCGTCTCAAGCTGCTCTGGGGTGAAGGCTCCACAAGGTAGTGAGCGCTCTGAGCACAGATCGGCCACCAGATCATTCGGCTGAAAGACGCCGACGGTAAGCGGACCCTTACAGGTGAACCTGTGTGATGACAACTCACATCAAGACCGACGGTCAAGATGGACTGGTTTTCAGCAAGGGTCCTGCAGCTCTGAGCCTGGCTGTCCTCTTTAACCCTTCTGAAGAATTCTTAATCAGCTAAACAATGCTTATCGCTCCCATCGCCCTGCCCGGGCCTCCGACTGAGGACCCAGCAGGGCTGCAGACTAAGCAGTGTGGACCCCAGGTTCGTGTTCACCTGGGACCCGCGTGTGAGCACCGCTGCAGGCATCGGGTCTCTGCGCAAATCAGACTCTGATTCCGAACGACATAAAACAAGACTGCTGCACCCACCCTCTTCTGCAACTGAAATGGCTCTTAGCAGCCCCGCCTGCCCACCCTCCCGCCTGCAAGACTCAGGGCAGGTTCCTCTTCTAAGGGAGCGTGTGGTTTTATGGTCACGACCTGGGAGTAACCTCGGTCCGGGGACCAGCCGTGCTGGTTAATCATTGCCAGGTTTGCAGGGTGATATCCGCTCGCCTCGAACTTGAATCCTCATTCCTACAAGATGTTCTGCAACACTTGTCATCACACATGTCCACCTGTAAGGGTCCGCTTCGCAGTAATTTCTCCTTGCTGGTCTCACAGAGAAATCACACGGAATCCAGACTGACACTCTATGGGAATATTCCCGAGATTCTGCCCTCCCCTGGCCAGGATGCGGAGCCTACCTCAAAACATTCCCAGCTAAGGTAGTTTCTCCAATGTTCCAAACGAGATGCACTCTGGGAAAACGGTTGACTGGTTCCACATGTGCTCCTGGTCCCCCTCATCTGACTCCTGGGGGGAGGTTAGGTTTGGATCCTCAGTTCCCAAAAACTTATGTGCAATGTGACCCTCCAGTAAGCTCTCTGAGGTCATTGGGTCTGACCTCAGCCAATAACACAGAGGAGTTTGGTGCTTCCCAAAGGCAGCCCATCCATCTCCAGAACAGCTGTTACCCGAGCTTCCACCAAGACACGTCTGAGATACACAGAGCTCATGAAGTCCTCTGCAGGTTCTAGAACTTTCCAGGTGAAGTGCAGTCTGTATTACTTTGCTCTCTTCTCTGTCAGAGTGGCACTTTGCTGTTCAACTCTCCACAGCATGTAGGGATGCCCCAGGAAAGAGCCTTGAGTGACTGAGGACTTTGTGCACCTCGTGTCTTCCAAAGCCCATGCGAGAGACGGTGTCACACACATGTCCACATGCACACATGCACATGCATGCGCTCACACACATGCACACACATGTCCACATCACACCCACCCACACACCCATGCACCCATACACCCGTGTATGCACACAATGCCGACATCACATGCATGCACACATGTGAACCCACACACCCATATTGCACACACATGCATACATCACATATACCCATGCACGCACACACACACCCCAGGAGAAATTTGCTTCCCTGAGGGATGCGTGTGTTTTCTGGTCATGGACACTGAAATATGGTGGCAGATTCCTGGTTTGGATTTTGCTCTGTCAGAACCATGAGAGCCAAATGTGAGCCTCAGCTTTGGTGTGGGGAAAACCACAGGTCTATGTCAGTTGTCTGTCCTTCCTACATGTCTGCCAACTTGAGCTCCTCTTCCAAGCATGATGTATCCGGTCCTAATGTATTGTTGTTTTTTCCTGGTCCACATATTCATGTTGTGATAATCACCTAAAAACATTTGTGAAAGGAGTTAGGACTATCAATCAATCAATCAATCAATCACATTGATGTCTAATGGGCTCAGAGTTCAAATATCTTCCATCGGGGTTGCAATGACACTGGTAAACATTCTTTTCTATGCGTAAGCCTGAGAGACAAGGCATTGTTCCACAAGAGGCTTGTTCTGAAGGTCAGCATTAGAAGGAAACAAGGAAGTCTGATAGCCTCCGATCAAGAAGGCTTGGCCCCGGGCTCTGCCCCCGCCCTGAGGCCAGGTGCGCCTGCATCTTCCACCTCCCTCCCTCTCCAGCTCTTCACTCGCAGCAGGAAAGCA
>NC_043702.1:3619598-3649821 GCF_006229205.1 Suricata suricatta
CATCTGCCCCACACTCATTCCCCCTATTTAGGTTGAAGGGCATTGACTTCTTTTCTGGAAACACCCCACCCCTACCCTTAGACCAGGTAGTTCATGCGAGGCTGACCCACCCTTGGCTCTGGGACAAGGGCCATAAAATAGGCCCGGCCAGCCCGTGAACTAACTTAGGATGTGCAGCACATGGTTCAAAACAGCCAACCGACTTGAGTCCGAGCCCACAAACTTGGCTGAGACTGCGGGAAAGAGTGCACCTCTGCCTGCTTCCAGCCCGGGTGTCCACCTTTCGGTGACTCTGAGAACAAAACCAGAGCCGATGGAAGTTGGGATGGATACCAACTTCTGTCAACATTGCCTGCATATCTGGAACTAGTTTCCCCTAAAGGTAGATTTAGCAACCACTGGAAATGTCAGCAATATAAGCCAATAAACTCATTTCTTCTTAGTTCTGTTACAACTGAAAGAATCTTATCTGATGGTCTGCAGAATGGGAAAGCTTAGAAACAGGCCGGACAAGCCAAGGACCAAAGCGATATGTCAAACATC
Source organism: Suricata suricatta (assembly GCF_006229205.1). Lineage (NCBI taxonomy): Eukaryota > Metazoa > Chordata > Mammalia > Carnivora > Herpestidae > Suricata > Suricata suricatta. Next base: position 3,620,142 of record NC_043702.1, read on the forward strand.
CCTGGCACTCACCAAATATTTCCAGTTCTTGGTTTTTGAGGCTCATGTTAGGATTCACGTCTCCACCCTTTCTGAAGTTTGCTGTGGCCATGTGACTTACTCTGGCAAATGAAAGGTGATCACAGGAGCACGTATGACTTCCAAGGGAGAAGCTTTCAAAGCAAATGTGTGACTTCAATACATTCCCCTTCCTGCTTTGCCAATCATGGAGACAAAGAGATGGAACCTCCCTCAGTCTGAATCTGTGAGATGCAGACAAGCCCATGTCCCCGACCAGGCAGTGATGAACATGAAGCCTGAGTAGGGACAGGGGGACAAACAAACAAAAACAGCTTTTTAACCCACTGATATTTAGGGCTTGTTTGTTACAGAAGCATGATCTACCTGACCCTGACTGAAACAAACATGCAGGGGACAGCAGAGAGAGCCCAGGCAGCAATCCAGCAAGATGGCCTTCTTGGGTGGTCAGCTTTTGTCACCTAGGAGGATCTTGAAGATTGGCGAGATCCAGAGGACCATTAGACAAGGCATGCGGATGTTGTTAGAACAAAAAGTTAGAAGAAACAACAGGAGGGAAGACGGGTTGGTGGGTAGCCAGGAAATATTGGATGACACTTGTGAGTAACAGCAGCCAAAGGAGTCAGGAGAAGGGGAATCTGGAAGAAGGTATGAGAGAGGTCACACGGAGAGGGAAGAACCAAACTGATGAGTGGAAGTGTGCCGGAAGTGTGCCTGCCTGGATTGTGCTGAGCCAGAGGCCCAGACTTACGTGTGCCGGGCTGATACTCCAGGATAACTCTGGAGATAACCTTAAAGATACTGCAATCCCAAGAGTAGGGCATGGAACCAGACTCCATTCACTTTATCCCTTGGGGTCTTGCGGAGTCCTGACTAGAGAGAGTTCCGAAGACTATCAACGCACAAAATAATGTGTTTCTTTTGTTTGGGGGATTCTGACATGGCTTTTAATAGTTCTCTTTATATACAGTAAATTACCCCAAAACCTTGAGGCTTAAAATAATAGGGAGATGCATAATTGTACAGTTGCTATGGGTCGGGAGTTTAAAAGCAGATCAGCTGGGTACTTTGGGCTCAGGGTCCTCCTGAAGTTGCAATCAAGGTATCATCTGGGGCTGCAGTCACCTGAGAGTTTGGGGCTGAGGATCCACTTCCAAGATGGCTGTGTCCCATGGCTGTAGGCAGGAGGCTCAGGTCCTTACCACATGGGTCTCTCTGCAGAGCCATTTGAGCATCCTTACAACATGACAGCTGGCTTCCCAGAGAGCCTGTAACCTGAGAAAACAAGGGGGTGGACATAATGCTTTTATGATACAGCCTCAAAGGTTAGACCTCGTCTCCAAGAAGTTACAAACCCACCTCCACCATCTTCTGTTTGTTAGGAACGTGTTGCTAAGTGTAGCCTATGATCAAAGAGAAAGGAAGCAAGCTCCATCTCTTGAAGGGAGGAGGGCCAGTTAGTGAACAAATTTTAGATCCACCGCACACATGCAGTTGTGTTCTTTTCACAGTGTGCTAGACAGAACGATGGGTTCCACAGACATCCACATCTTATTTCCTTTTCAAAAAATTTTTTTTTAATTTTTTAATGTTTTATTTATTTTTGATGCAGGGAGAGACAGAGCATGAGAGAGAGAGAGAGACAGAGCATGAGGCAGGGGCAGAGAGAGAAAGAGACACAGAACCAGAAGCAGGCTCCAGGCTCTGAGCTAGATGTCAGCACAGAGCCTGACGCGGGGCTCGAACCCACGAACGTGAGATCTGACCTGAGCCGAAGTCAGAGGCTTAACCGACTGAGCCACCCAGGTGCCCCCACATCTTATTTCCTGAAACCTACAAATATGTGACCTTGCTTGGCAAAAGAGATTTTGGGGTGTGATTAAGTGAAATAACTTGAGATAGAGATTCTTTAGATGAGCTTGATATAATCACAAAAGTTCTTATCAGAAGGAGGCAGGAGTGTGAGGGTCAGAGAAGATGTGAAGACAGAAGCAGAGGTAGGAGTGATATGAGGAAGAGCCACAAGCAAGGGAATATAGGTCAAAGGCAAGTAGTAAGAGCTCTGGGAAAAGGCAGCCTGCTGACCCTTGATTTTAGGATTCCTGACTTCCATACAACTGTAAGAGAATAGATTTGTGCTACCCCGAGCTAAACATTTGTTACAGCAGCAAGAGCTGGCTGATACACTCTGCAAGCATTAGCTGAACACATCCCATATGATGGGAATGCAGAGCTGTAGGAGATACAGAAATAAACAAGAGAAACAAGGGACAGAAACCACGCAAACAAATACCTGAAAATAAACCAATCGGCAACAATTGCTACAAAGGCAATAACACCAGACAACATGACTCGGCCACTGCAGGGCAGTTGCAGGTGTGTATTTGAGGCTGGAAGGTCAGGGAAAGAGGAGGTAAGTTCAGGCACCCATGGAAAGTAGCAGCCAGCCTTGTAAGCATCTGGGAGATGAGCAGAAAAACATCCACAAAGAGGAAACCACGAGTGCAAAATTCCAAAGGCACAAATAGTCTTGGCGTGTTCCACGAAGAGAAACCAGAGTGAACAAGGGGGAGAGCCGGGCAGAGCCAGGTCAAGTGGAGCCAGTGAGATGGGCCTCTGAGCTGGATTTGGCTCCGGGAAGTGCCATGACCTGGTTTACAGTGGAAATTTCCCCCCCGGTGCTGTTGGGTAATGGCTGTAAGGGGACACGGTGGCCACTGGAGAAGTGGCGATTAATAAGACAGGCAGAGACGGGATGGGTGCGCGAGGCAGGGGGCGCTCGATCAGAATGCACTTTACCCACGGAGATGACTGCTGGGCAGGGAGTGAGAAGTGAGCCGGGAAGAAGAACCAAGGGAGCGTTGGGAGCCCCTGAGAAGGGCTTCGCTTGACTGGAGCAGGGTCAGTGCTGCGGCGTCCATGTTCTCCAGCCGAGAGCCGATGCCTCCCTTACCGGCTGTGTGACCTCAGGTGTAGGACTAGACGGTCCTAATAGCCCGACCCGGTGTGAAGATTCTTGGGTTCTTGGTGGCTTTTATCCAGACGGCTCCCCCACGTCAGGAGCTGCCTGCATGCACCTGTCAGCAGAGAGCTAGGGAGCAGCCGGCACCCCCGTGCGCTAACCCTGCAGGGCCTCATTATCCAAAACGGCACAGAATGATCCAGGCAGCCCCACAGAAGAACACATGAAGGCATCAGAGAGATGGGATGCACCCAGCTCATGTTGGTTTCCAAATTGCTCAGCATTAGCTCCAGAAGGGATTTGTCACCCAGAGTTAGTGTCCGTTCACCCTCGACTCTGCATGCTCTCAGAGCAGGGATCCTGGCTCCAGTGACCACGTGCAACCAACAAGCATTGCTTGAATTTAAATACCAGCTGCCGTGTCCACTTTTCATCTGTTCTCCCGCAAGAACCCTCATTGCCGATGACTGACAAGCAGCTGCTGACTCAGGATGGGACTCAGGCCCTTTTGACTCCATCTCATAAAAAAAAAATCAGATTCTGCAACCCCCAGGCTGCGAGTTGGACCGTTAATGCCCACAAGCGAGAGCTAGTCTCTCCCAGACTCCGCAGGGCATAAAGGCCAACAGCCACCCCCCCCCCATCCTCTGCAATTCCCATGCGTATGGTCTGTTTCTTAGAGCAAGAGTGCCAATGATTTTTGCGTTTGTTTTGACATTTGACTTAATTGCCAAATGTTCCTATAAAAAATACCATTTTTTTGGTACTTTGTCTGTAACAAAAGTTTGAGATATATGTGTTGAGTGAAGGTGTGGATGGATGGATGGATGGATGGATGGATGGACAGACGGATGGATGAAAAAGACATTATCTGGGAAATCGGGGCCCCGCTGGCCAGGCTTTGCGGTGGAAACTCTGGTTCTGGCGGCATGAGTCTCAGAATGTCAGGGTCAAGGGATGTGTCAACAACACCTAAGGCCAGATAGTCATGGCACCAACCGTGCACCTTAATGCACGCCATGGGTCACTGCAACACTCACCGATGTTGTTTTGTAACTGTGTTACTTTAAAAATCAATTACATCAGGGGCGCCTGGGTGGCTCAGTCGGTTGAGCCTCCGACTTCGACTCAGGTCAGATCTCACGTTTGTGGGTTCGAGCCCCGCATCAGGCTCTGTGCTGACGGCTGGCTCAGAGCCTGGAGCCTGCTTCCGGTTCTGTGTCTCCTTCTCTCTCTGCCCCTCCCCCTCTCATGCTCTGTCTCTCCTGTATCAAAAATTAATAAAACATTTAAAAAAAATCAATTACATCAGAGACCAAGGGAATGTGGGTGGTATTTCCGTTTCTTCTGGGACTTGTCCTTCCTGGCAGAGATTCACCTCGACCAGTGGCTTTGGAGAGCTGCGTGAGCCACTCCTGATCAAATATAAAACATATTTGTACCCAGAATCCTAATGCAGCGTGGATTCCAAGCAACGACGTGTAGAAAATGATGAAATGAGTAACGTAAGCGACATGGGAAGTGAGAGAAAGGTCACTGTACCCAAACAGTTACTTGTGATCAGTGTTTCTACAGCAGCTCCTGCACCTCCTGTTTGCTTTCTTACAAGAGGTTAAAAAAGAAGAAGATGACAGTCCTTAGGGAGTGTGGGGATGGCTGGGCTTTCTTACAACTGGCTTTCTTGCAGTCTGTGTGCAAACTGATCAAATGGAAAGAGCAAAGGTAAGAAATGGGGTTAAACGCTGAAGCACTGGACCGGCTCCTCCTTGGAGAGCGAGAAGCCAGCGCACGCTCCATCGAGTGCCCTGGTGTGCCAAAGGGACAAAACCGGTTCCTCCGCCCTACAGAGAGAGCGTCCTCGGGGCACTGTTTCCAGCAGCTTTATTTCAAAGGTAGAGCGCGACCTTGACCCAGCTGGTTGCTGCTCGGTGGCAGTTGGGCCACAGAACTTGCCGGTCACTCCAGACTGGGCTGTGTCCCATCCCGGGCCACCACTCCCTTCACGCATGAGTGCCCCCAAACCCCGAGGCCACCTCCATCTCCCATCTGCCCACAGCCTTTATTTAGTTTTGTTTTCCAATCTGTTGGAGCAGCGGCTAATGTGATTTGTGAGTCACAAAGGCAGGCGGTGCAGGGTGGTTCGCGTTCCGATGCCCGCGTGGCTCCTCGGCACTGCCCCGCCCCGCCCCGCCCCGCGAGGGCGCCGGGCATTTGCCACCTGCTTCCAGAGGAGGAGGCTGTGGGCTGCAGGCCGAGGGGCGCCCCCCGCCCCGGGAAGGGGTGAAGCGACCTGGACACTGTAATTCGTTCAGGGACGTGGAGCCGCGGGCAGGACCTCGGGGACCTGTGGCTGGCGGTGGCGGCGGAAGAGGCCAGAACCTGAGTTAAAGGCAGTGGAAACCCTGATGAGAGGGGGTGGGAGGCAGGGAATTTCTAGAAACGCATTGACTTCCCAGAAGTGACGGCTTCTAGGATGGTAGATGGGGACTGTGGAGAACGGCCAGGCCCCCAGAGGCGACTGTGCCCCGTGGAGAGGCGTGACCGGCCCTGGGAGAGCGCCAGGATGGAGGGGGCGCTGCTTTCATCCTGACAGGCGGACCTGGGGTCCGGGGCCAGCCCGGGTCTCGGTGCAGAAATGGCCTCCAGTCCCGGTGCAGCTTGCGGGCGCCCAAGATGGAGCTCCAGGCCCGAGCAAGGACTCGCGGTGGAGGCCGTACCCGGAGGCAGAGCGAGGGGGGGCCCGACAGGCAACGCTTCACCGGTTCTGTGAACCTCCTTTCCCTGCGGCACGGACCGAAAACCAGTTACGTCTCCGAAAGTTTACTAGTGTGCATTTGGGAATTAGAGCCTCAGTCTTGGATAGAATTTCTGTTTTGATAGAAAAATAATATGTACAGTGCACAAGATATGACTTTCAAAAATTTAATAATAATGAAAGCCAGGGATGGCTGGTCATGTTTGCATCAGAAGGACGAAGGATTAGTAGATAATCTATACCTAAACATGCGTGTGTGTGTGTGTCTGTGGTATGTGTGGTTTGTGTGTATATATGTGTGCATGTGTGGTGTGCATGTATATGTATATACATGTATGTGTCATTGTGTGCTGTGTGTATGTACGTACATGTGTGTGTGTTTGTATATGTGGGTGTGTGATTTGTGCGTGCCTGTGTGTATATGTGTGTGTGAATGTATGTATGTATATATGTGTGTGTGCATGTGTGTGCATGTGTGTGGATATATATGTATGATTTGTGTGTGGGGTCTGGGTATATTTGTGTGTTTGATGTGCATGTGTGTATGTATGTGTGTGTGTGTGTGTGCCCGCACAGACGTACAGAGGTGACACACAGCACACAGGCCACGTTCCCCAGTTGGCCGGGAGTCTGTTCTGACACAGGAGGACATTAGCTCCTCCCAGCCTCCATAGCTGAGCTCAGAGCTGCCATGCTCCCTGAGCTGTGTGGATGGTGTTGGGTCTGAGGGGACGTTAGCTCCATCCCTTGGAGAGTCAGAGGGACACGGGCCTCCCGTCCGGACACCATGCAGCGACCCCTTCGTTACACAGGTGACCACCAGGCGACCTCCAGAAGTCACAGGAGATCGGTTGTCATGAGCTGCTTTCTCATTCTGTCTGGTTCTTTGATATTTTGACCAAAAGATGTTTTTATCCTAAGAATTGTTAGATAGGCAACCCAAGAAAAAACAGATAAATTAGACTACATCAAAAATCTTAATACTTCTGTGCATCAAAGGATGCAATCAACAGAGTGAAAAGGCAACTTACAGAATTGGAGAAAATATTTGAAATTTACATATCTGATATGGGTTAACATACAGACTGTATAAAGAATTCCTACAACTCAACAACAAAAAGCAACCTAATCAAAAATGGGTGAAGGGCTTGAAGAGACATTTCTCCAAAGAAGGTACATAAATGACCACTAAGCACATGAAAAGATGCCGAATATCACTAATCCTGAGGGAAGTGCAAAGTAAGACCACAACAAAGCATCACCTCACACCCATTTGGATGGCTACTATCAGAAAATGGAAAACAAGTGTGCCGAGGCCATGGAGAAACTGGACACCTTGTGTATTGGTGCCAGGAACGTAAAATGGTACAGCCGCTTTGGAAAACAATATGGAGTTTCCCCAAAATATTGAAAATAGAGTTATATGATCCAAGCAATTCCACGTCTAGGTGTGTACCTTAAAAAAAAAAAAGCAGGGTCTCCAAGAGGTGTCTGCACACCCATGTTTGCAAAAGCATTGTTCACAACAGCCAAATGGCGGAAGCAACAGTGTCCACTGACAGAGAAATGAATACACCAAATGCACTCCATCCACACAATGGAATATGATTCACCCTTTACAAGGGAAGGAATTCTGACATGAGCCTCCGGAGGGTAAATCTTGAAGTTGTGGTAAGTGAGATGAGCCAGTCACACACTAGTGCGTGATCCCACTGACAGGAAGGACTGGGAATAGTCAGACTCACAGAGACAAAGAGCAGGGTGGTGTCGCCAGGGCTGGGGAGGAATGGGGACGAGGGAAGTTGCTTGACTGGTCCACAGTCCCAGTCTGGGAAGACAGAAAAGTCGTGGGGATAGACGGCAGTGACGGTGGCACGGCCATGTGACGTATGTAACGCTACTGAAACGTTCGCTTAAAAATGGCTAATATGGTAAGTGTTTTACATGTCGTTTACATGTGTATTTTATACGTGTATTCGACCACAGCTGGAGGTTACAAATTTTATGAAAATGTACAGAAAGGTGCCAGCTCTTCTCTCTACTGCTTAGTTTCCTTTCCATACACAGACCTCTGGGTAAACGTGGAAAGGCAGTTCCAGGGGCCAGCAGCCTTGGGGTTCATTTCAATGGCAGAGCTGTTCCCAAAAAGGAGGACCATGTATGAGGCCACGGACGGACGAGCATCCTCCACGGAGGGAGACAAAGACCAGCATCTTCTTTAGCTGTGACATGGCTCACACTGATCATTTTTAAAGACCCTCTAATAAGACCCCTCAGCAGGTCAAGTGGACGACCGCTCCGTGGAAGAAACATGTTTCCAGACTCAGATGTCTCTGAGTGTGAGTGAGTCCTTCTGTGCCTGGAGGAACAGCCACCAGCCCAAGAGCAAACTGTCCCTACGCGTTTGTGACCTGACTCCTTCCTCCTTGGGACTTGCTCCCTGGGTATCTCAGGGCCCGTCATGGGGATAAGCACTGTCCATTCTCGTGCAGCTGGGGTTTGAGGATGGTCACATGACACTGACCGAGGGTCCATTCTTGTCCAGATCACAGGACCAGGGCATGATAGCTGTAAACCACTCCCCTTGCCCAGGACGCATGGTGGCCTATGTGACATGGCCCTGCCACTCACCCCCAACCCCCCAATGGCCCTTCTGTTGGGAAGCTGCCCTCAGGCACGCAGTGCAGGCTTCTCCCTGCCTTTGAGGGACCTGCCCGGGGGCCCCTGAGAGGGACCCCGGTGTCCGACACTGGGCAGCGGTACGGACAAGTGCCTGAGTCCACCCCCTTTGGTGCCGCCTGTTTACCCCTCCCAAGTCGGCCAGCAGGACTGGGTTTGTGGGTTATCATGTCCACCCAAGAAACATGCTCTGCTTCTCAGAGAACAGTGATGTCACATCTCCACAATCTCCCAGAACACTCCTGGAAGGGGTCCTGCAGAGGGGAAGTGCAGAGAACCCTTCCTTTGTGACTGTTCTGGATTCATCTACCTATGTGACAGCAAGCTTGCACTACTTCAGAAGATGGGCGGACACCTCACTGGCCACAGTGGGTGTGACGGCCCCGGGGCACACGAACACACACCTGCTGTCAGAGAGGCTGCGTATCAGATTTCATGCGAACCGATGTTACAATCGATGCAACAATATTTTTCCTGGCAACGGTGCTCAGGATAAACATGATCACTGATAAAAGATAAATAGCATCAGGTAGATGAACATGTCCCGCTTCTATCGGAGTTAAAGAGCTGACGAACAACTTAGTGCTGAGGACCATCTGAGTGGCAATCAAGGACGTCTCCTGAATGTCAGCAAGAGAGGAAAGAAAGCCCCTCAGTCCCTGCAGAATCCGGAGGGACATGAGCGCTGCTGTGCCTAGACCCCCAGCATTATTGGAAGTCAGCCTGTGACAAATCCCCCAGAAGGCATCCCGGCAGAGCGGTCCTCCTGGGGTGGATTTAGGGCTTAACAGGAAGCTCTGGGATTCAGAGCACCTGCCAGGTGCCCGTGGATGTTGGATGATGGCCTGGACGGCAAAGGATGACTGCTCCTGCTTCGGTGTGCTTGGTGCCCGTCTGTGAGGAAACACCAGCGGCCAGAGCACAGTCGAAATTGGTGGGATGGCACCTCCTCCCCACGGGGTGTTTCTGGATGCACAATTTGCCTCTGCCGGCATGAGTCTCAGCAGAAAGACAATTGTTGAGGGTCCCGGATGCAGCGGCCCTTGCTGTCCAGAGGGAAAACGAATGGAGACCCTCAACCCCCTCCCACTGCCCGGTTCCCAGTCCACAAAATCCTCGTTAAAGATGCTAAGACAGTCAACATTTATCCTCAGCTACAAGCGAAACCTGCCATTAGTGGAAGCTTCTGGAGTCATAAGAAAACTATTCCACCGCAGGTGAGGATACCCATGGCAGTTGTGTCTGGTTGGGGCGTGTGCTGGATGTCCCTTCGGGAAGACACCACATGTACAGTCCCCTCAAAGCCAGCTCCCATTGGCCCATGAGGAGAGGAGCCCCGAAACCACTCCAGATGGGTTCCAAACGACACCCTTCTCAAGATGTCAGTGCCATGAAATGTCTTTGCAAATGGATTATTGGCTGTGAAATGGACCGAAAAACACCACCACCACCAGCAATGCCCCCCATGTGCAAAAGGTTCCTAAAATGTTTGAAATTCTTTCTTAAAATGTTGAGATTTTCCCCAAAATCTTTTTTTATTAATAGTTTATTACCAAGTTGGTTTCCATATACCACACAGTGCTCTTCCCCTTGCCCCCTCCCTCTTCAGCCCGCAGTTTGTTCTCAGCATTCCAAGCTCTCTCATGATTTGCCTCTCTCTCTCCCCAACTCTTTCCTCGCCCTTCCCCTCCCCATGGTCCCCTGTGAGGTTTCTCCTGTTAAACCTATGAGTGCAAACATATGGTATCTGTCCTTCTCCGCCTGACTTATTTCGCTTAGCATGACACCCTCGAGGTCCATCCACTTTCCTACAAATGGCCAGATGTCATTCTTTCTCATTGCCATGTAGTACTCCATTGTGTATATATACCACATCTTCTTGATCCACTCATCAGGTGATGGACATTTAGGCTCTTTCCATGATTTGGCTGTTGTTGACATTGCCGCTATGAACATTGGGGTACATGTGCTCCTATGCGTCAGCACTTCTGTGTCCCTTGGGTAGCTCTCCAGCAGTGCTATTGTATTGTTTCCCCAAAATCTTAATAGTTATTTATCACTAGAAACAAAGACATAAAATATCCTTTTTGTCTGAAAATCCCTAATTCTACTTAGTGTAGTAAGTCTATGAAGTTTGGGTTTGGGGGGTTTCCGGTAATATCACTATGTTCCTGTCATTGTTGTCAAGAGCACATAAGACACAAAGAAACTTCAGAACTTGAAAACAAAACAGGAAAAACACCCTTCCCTGAGGTCTTTAAATTGCTACAACTGTTCTCTCAAAATGCCATGAAATCCTTGTTTTCCAGAGGAAAGCAAAACATACGTTAAAAAAAAATCCAGAACTCTCTTCTCCTATAAAATAGCTACTATGTTAATAGGATTTCCCTGGATTATAAGATATACACGAGTAAACAATTATTCCCACATTTTAATGCTCAAATAAGTTACAGTCCATCAACACAGTGGGGGCCATTAACACAAAGCTATTAAAATTATGTTTTCAGAAAATTTTTAATGCTGAAAAAATGTTCACCATATGACGTCAAGTGAGAGCAAGCAGGATGTTAAGCTGCATGTACAAACTGCAGTGTTCTGGGAGATAATCCACTTATTTTTAACTTTGTTACAATGTTTTGCACACTTACCAGCAATAGCAAAATCTTGGCATGCTCTACCTGATTGATTGTTTACAAAATCCCTCCATGGTAGACTCTATCCCCCTTTTACGATGAGAAAGCTGAGGCTCAGACACGTCAGCGTTCAAACCACTGGCTGAGCTCTAACCCATAGTCCTCAGACCCACAGCAGCCGTGTGCCCGGAGTCTCAAACCTGTGGGATCCTGGTCTCACCCTAAAACTTCTGAATTTGAATCTGGTTTCTCTTTTTTATTTTGTTAACGTCTTTTCTTTTATTTTAGAGAGAGAGCATGCGAGCAGAGGAGGGGTGCAGAGAGAGGGAGAGAGAGAATCCCAAGCAGGCTCCATGTCCAATGCAGAGCCCAGCGCAGGACTCGAGCCCACAAACCGTGAGACCCTGACCTCAGCTAAGATCAAGAGTCCAGCATTCAACTGACTGAGTCACTCAGGCACCCGCGGAAACTGGATTTTCTCCAGGCACACGTTCAAATGCAACAAACAGTCTCTAAACTGCCAAATGACACGTAAAAACGTGCAGAAAATGCATCAAACTGTCAACAGTGATTGTGATTTCACAACTGATTTTAATTTTCCTATTTACACTTCTCTGTATTTTCCAAATAGCTTCAATGAGCATGTACCTCATCTGTAATAAGAAAAACATTGGAGTTTTCCATCTTCACTTGTTGATACGACAGAACATAGATCCATATATAACGCCCTAAGTTGCAAAAAACATAAATTAGAACCAACGCTCCCCACTCCATCCCCACCACACTCCAGACCTAGCGGCGCAGCCACGGATTGTGACAGGGAAGGGGATGTCTAAGTCTGGGGACGGTGCCATCCAGGGGGATGTCATCAGCCACAGCTGTCTGGGAAGGGTGGTCTCAGGTCTGTGAGGGCGGGGGGTCCACAGAGGAGCCAGATGGAGAAAGAGCAGGCAGGGACTGGGATGTGCCCCCCCAGCAGGCCCCTCCTGGGTGCCCCTCCTGGGTGCCCCTCCTGGGTGCCTACAAAGCCTGGTGGCCACAGGCTGGGGTGACAGGGAGAAGTTGTCCAGGGCACAAGCTAGAGGGTGGAGTTGGGGATGGGCAACGGCATTCGGCCGCAGGGAGGAAGTCTTTGGAGGAGAAGGCACAGTCATGGCTCTGCGTCCGCAGCAGGGACCCCGTGCCCGCCTGAGCGCCTCCCGCCCGCTGGGCGGAAACACCCCACCGTGGCGCGGCTCCGACAAGCCGGAACAAACTCGACAGGCCCCCACCGCACATGGCCCTGGCCCTGCTTTTCTCTGCAGCCGCCCCCAGATCACCCAAGTACCTCTCTAGAAAGTACAGGGTCTCGGGGCACCTGGGTGACTCCGGCGGTTAAGCATCGGATGCTTAATTTCAGCTCAGGTCATGGTCTCAAGGTTTGTGGATCAGGCCCCGGGTCAGGCCCTGTGACTGCTTAGGATTATCTCTCTCCCTCTGTGTTTGTCCCTCCTCCACGTGTGCGTGCTTTCTCTCTCTCTCTCTCTCTCTCTCTCTCTCTCTCTCTCTCTCTCTCTCAAGATAAATGAGTAAACTTAGAAAAAAAGAAAAGAGCAAGAAAAAAGAAAGCCCCGCGGTCTCCTAAGTGTTTGCGAAAGGCAGATGTTTGGGCGGCGGCCCCCCGACTCTCTCCCCGGGAAGGAGCGGTCCCCTCTGCTCCCTGCCCTAAGTGGCCTCAGTAGCCAGCAAGGCTTCTCTGGGCCCCAAAAAGGGACTCCGCCCAATCCCTCAGCAGCCCAGCCACCTCCAGGGGCCCCAAGTCACCTCCCCGCGCCAGTGACCCCCCTGTCCCCACCCCCCTCATCCACACGGGAGCCAGGGGGCGTGCACTGGCCGCCTGGTCACAGCTGAGCCACCAGGACCGGGTGCTCAACTCAGGGGCTGTCGTTCAGAGCGGAGGGGTCCTGCCCGCCCCCCACCCATGGGGAAAGTATTTGAGATAAAAGTGCAGGAGGAAGCAGGGGCCTCCCTCCCCACCTCGCACAGAGCACCCAGCGGTGTTCAAACCCTGCACTCCATATTCCTGAGGCCCAGGCCCTGCTTGTTGAGATGTGAAATGGGAAGTAGCCACAGAGGACCTGCCGTGAGTGGGCTGAGTTGTGTCCCCAAAAGATACGACCATCTGGAGCCCCGCGATGTGATCTTACGGGAGGAAGGCTCTTTGCTGATATAATTAAGTTCCCTTCATTAAATGCGCTCATCCTGGATTAGGGGGACCCACCTCCTGGGAAGAGGCAGAAGCAGAAGGAGTTTGAAAACAGCACAGATGGGGCATCTGGTCGACTCAGTCAGTTAAGTGTCCGACTTCGGCTCAGGTCATGATCTTGCGGTTCGTGGGATCAAGCCCCACGTCAGGCTCTGTGCAGACGGCTCGGAGCCTGGAGCTGCTTCAGATTCTGTGTCCCCTTCTGTATTTGCCCCTCTGCCACTCGTACTCTGTCTCTGTCTGTCTCTCAAAAAAAATAAATAAACAAAAAAATTAAAAGAGTAAAAAAACCACAAAGCACAGACACATGAAGAGGAGACAGGTTAGGGATGTGGCCACACCCCCATGGGTGCCAGGAGTCACCAGGGCGTGAAGAGGCAGGGGGCTCCCTCCCCAGGGCGCTCAGAGGCAGCCCAGCCCTGCCGAGCCCTGGGTTTAGGCCCCAGGGCCCAGGGAGACACGGAGAATGGGTTCTGACGTGTGGGAGCCACAACGGCCCTGGGAGGCGGCCCAGGACCCGGCGGGGGTGCAGGAGGCAGTGCTACAGGGACAGACCGACAGTGCGGGCAGCGGACGAGGCTCCAGGAAGGACCGGCCTCCTGGACAAAGCCTTAACGACGCTCACGAGGCGGCCGTTCTGGCAAAATCTGAGCAGAAGCGCCGTCCGGAGCCAGCCGGGTGTGGGGCCGGGCTGGGACCTGAGGGCCACAGGAACCGGCCCAAAGCGCTGGACGCGTGCACCCATGCCGTGGGGGGTCCAGGCGGCAAAAGAAGAGGACAAATAAGCAAACCCGTGGCGTGTCCCTCTGTCCCTCAGCAGCATGCTCGCGGACCTCCGGTCTGGGAGAGGATGTGCGGGATGCAGTGCACAGGACAGCACAGGGAAGGGGATAGCATGGGGACAGCAACACAGGAAGTGACGGTGGCATCCCTGACACGGAGCAGAGCGTCCTGACATGTTAATCAGGGGCAAATCCCCTTTGATGTGACAAGGGACAGGGCCCAGGGCCTCCCCCACCCTTCTGCAGGGGGATGTTTGGTTCACCCAGAGCCAAGCCCGTGCCTGGACGCTGATGGGAATGCATGAAGCTTCGGACGTAAAGGGGAATAAAGACCCTCCCCCCGCTTGTCGACCGCCCTGGGGAGGAAACCAGGGGAAGGTCCCCCCTGGTGTCTCCCTCCCGCACGCACCTTATCTTTATGGGGTCCGTTCACCGCGTTCCTGGAGCGCACATCTTCGGTAGATCTGGGGAGCGGGGAGGCCCTCCCTCCGCAGGGAGCATCGGGCGCTGGCTTCCCCGACCCCCAGGCCCCCAGGCAGCCCCCCACCCAGGCGGGACGTGCACAGACAAGGCCAGGGGACCTTTCCAAACCAGGTGAGGCCCGCACACTGGGCATCCATCCTCCGCACCGACCTGCCCGGCGCAGACTCTCCCTGTCACCCCCGCCCACCTCAGCATGCCAGGCCGGGGCGCAGGGCTGTCTCCGCCAACCCGGCGGCATCTCCCCTGCTCTACCTGGTCGGCTCCTACGTGTTCAGGTCCAGAGCAGGAGCCAGGAAGGGAAGGAAGCTTCTCCTCACCCCGTCTTAAGGGCCTAAACTGCTCCAGGGCAGGGTGCCTTAGGCCTCACGGCAGTTCCCCGGGTCAGCTCAGTGCAGACACCTGACGGGAATCATTCGTTTATCTCAGGTGTGGCCGACCCCTAAATGTCACCCGAGGCAATCTCCACCCTAAAGCTTCTGCTAGTTCCCCGTCTGCTTCCAGTCATCCTGGGAGTAAGCACGGGGGTCAGCCTTCTGCCACGGCTGTTCTCCACCCCCACCCCCACAGCCCAAAGACTCCCCACTCCTACTCTCCCAACCCTGCCCATTCTATCCCAACCTGGGTCTGGGTCCTCATCACGGGCCTTTGGCACTGCCCTGGGTGTGGGGACACCGGGACAGAGGGGACCTTCACCCTCAGGGCACAGGGGCCCCTGGAAAGGACGACATTGAGTCACACAAACACAAACGCTTACCTACCCGCCTCAGCCCTCGGGCTGGCCTTCTGCGCCCCCACCTGCCAGCTCTCTCTGATGTCCTGCCCTCAGCACTCTGTGGTCAATGCACTCACTCCCAGGTCACTGCTGCAGAAAGCTTTCCTTACCCACAGGACAGAGTCCAGATTTCAGATCCCTCTCTAATATCCCCATCATGGTCCCTCCCTGGGCTCTCATGACCCTGCCCCCCAAACCACACCATTTGCTGACCACCCCCTCGGGATCCCCCTCTGCTCCTCTTGGCCCTGCCTGGTCCTCTGAGCCCAGGCCAAAGCTCTTCCTTCGGGAGAAACCGCTTCTCTGCCTCTTCCTGGCCAGCATCCGCTTGCTCATCTGGGATGAAAAATGACTTGAAAAACCACAACCATTTCTCACGCTACAGAGTGGAGGGAGAATCCTCTTTGAGGGGGGCCGGGGTTTTGCAGCAAAAGCCCTTGGGTGGTGCAGGCAGAAGGCCCAGGGCCCCCTGCAGATGGGAGGGCTGACCGGCTCTGCCTGGGGCAGAGCTGGGACTGGCCTCCACGGGGAAGAAATCCTCGGGAAAAGCCCGGGCTGCCTCCCTTCCCCAGGGGCCTGGTGGCCTGACTCTGGTCCTTCGACTCTCTCTAAAGGCAGGCGGGAGTCACCTCCAAACCTGGAGCTCTCCAGGGAACGGGGTGACAATCCTGCCCCAGGCACGACCGCTTCCTGTGCCCGGTTCCTGCCGAAACATGAGGAAAACCTACGCGGCCAGAGGGACGCAGTGACAAAACCCAGGTTTCCATAATATGGCGCAGCATGGCTTCCGTGTTAACATGCAAATGTGGAATATTTGCATTTCTGTATTGTCAGCAGACCCCAGCCCCAGAGGAGACAAAAAACGAGGGGGGCCTTGCTGGATTCAAGATGCTCAGCTCAGAGCCCGGTGCCTGCTCTGAGCATGCCCAGGGAGCAGCAGCCAAAGGAGAGAAGAGGCCCCGGGTCTCAGAGGCGGGCTGCATAGTTGATGGGCAGATTTCCCTCCAGAGCGCCGTGTCGTGTCCACCACCCCCGCTGGTTCAGGCCAGAAGCTGAGACGGGGCGGTCCCTTAGTTAACGTCAAGAGTTGGGGTCTAAAATGCAGGGGGGCACAGAGGGCAGGAGAGGTCTGGAAGGCATTACTTAATGAAAGGATTCAGGTTTCTGGCTCAGATAGGGATTCTTTCTTGGGTAACCCTTGACCTTCGTGGCTTCTAATTTCTGTGTGAGTATTAAATAGCCTGAGAGGGCAGGCTGCAGCCAGGACCAGGGGTTAATGGCTAGTGCAGACACAGACACAAGGTCACAGACCTACAGACCCACAGGCTGCGTGCGCCACTGCCATTTAGTCATGCGACACTGGGATCCGAGGGCTCATTCCCCGGACAGAGCTGGGAGAGGCAGCCGGGGATGGGTGCGGGGCTTCCATGATGCCTAGAGCGGGTCCCTGCCTCCCAGCCTAGTAAGGGAGGCAGCCCACAAACACATGATTATTAGAAATAATGTCAGGATTTGTCTACCAGCTTCCCTGTTATATCCCAAGAGGTCTGGTGCGTCAGCCTGAAATCGGCCTGCTCCCTCTACGTCATGGTCAGGGATCTAGGATCCAGGTCACGGATCCTTACACTTGGCCCCATACCTTTTTTGTGCTCTGTGCAGAGGCCTGAATATACTAATTAACGCTCGGTGGGGGCATCATGAAAGGGCACTAGTAAGGGAGCAAAAAGCAGCCCACAGGAATAGGAGAAAGAATTTGCAAATCACATGTCTGATTCACACGCAGAATACATTGAGAACTCCCACACTCACCATCCGGCACAGACAGCACCCCAGTTCAGAAACGGACGGAGGACTTAAATGCATGCGTGTGCGCATGCGCACGCACACACACACACGCACAATATACAAAGGCCAATAAGCACATAAAAGATGCTCAAAATCACTAATTACGGAAGGACAGATCAAAAAAATCACATGGGGTACCACTACCCATTAGGATAACTATTAATTTTAAACAGTTCATGTTTAAACGACCCGGAAATGACAGGCGGAGGCAAAGAGGTGGGAATCGGCACCCTTAGGCACCATCGGTAGGAATGTAAAACGATGCAGCCAGCGCGCAGCCCTTCCGAGGTCGTCACCCAGAATTACCACACCACCCAGCAAGTCCTCTGCTGGGTGTATCCCCCAAAGAAGCGAAAGCAAAGACTCAAAGAGACATTTGCACACTGGTGTTCAGAGTCTCACCGTTCACAACAGCCAAAGGCGGAAATGACCCCAGCGTCCACTGATGGATACCTGAGCACACAACGCAGTGAAGAATTATCCAGCCCAAAACGGAGGCCCTCACACTGGCTCTGACCGGATGGACCTTGAAGACACTATGCTGAGTGAAATCAGCCAGTCTCAAAGGACAAATACTGTATGATTTTACCCATATGAGGTCCCTACAGCAGTCAGACTCATGAGTCAAGGAGCAGAACGCTGGGGTCCAGGGCGGGGGGGCCCCGGCTGGGGAGTTGTGTTGGAGGGGTGTGGAGTTCCAGCTGTGGGGGGGACGATGAAAATGCCCTGAGGGCGGACGGTGCTGATGTCTGCAGACCCGGGAATGTGCCTGCCGCCTCTGAACTGTAGACTTAAAACGGTTACTGTGGTAAATTGTTCCCTATATTTTACTACAGTTTTTTAAAAAGTCCTGATGGGTTGAGTCAAAACCAGGTCCCCAACGTACAGACAGCTGTGCTTCTGGACCAATAAATACAAAAATAAACAAGGCGTTCCTCCTCTTCCTGCCCGAATCGCCCCATTATCTTTGGCCTGTGTGTGTGGACCACCGGCACTGGTGGTCCCAGCCCCTCCGCGTGGCCTCAGACACGCACAGATTCGGATGTCCCCGAGCTGGGGCAGAGTACTCAAGAGCAGGGAGTGTAAATATTAATCTGTGAGCCACACGGATCAAATTTCTCTTCCCTTTTTTAAGTGCAAAACTATTGTAAAGCTGTTCTGAGTCCCTTCATAGGCACACACTGCCTGGAGATGTTGACTCACGTTCCTTCTGAAAGCCTGGTCTGTCCTGCATGAGGGTGGTCCCCTATCTCTCCAGCCTCTGATGCCCTTAGAGATTGTTTATGGGGAAAGGTTTAACGCTTTGAAAACGTCTGTTCATTCAGGAGACAGATGCATTTAAACCCCCTGTCATGGACCTAACTGATGTGTCACGTGGTGGGACTCGGAGAGCGGGGGACTGGTCCAGCTGAAGGCTGATACGACAGAGATTAAACTCACTGTAAACAAGCGGGATCAGGACCGCAGAGCTGGCCCTGGCAGGATCAGATGACACCGGTCGTTGGAGAATCAGGCTCCCCTGGAAGCTTAAAGAGTGGCTCAGCAGAGCCCAGCACCAGAACCTTCCGTCACGCCCACCAACTGGCCAGCTGTGTACTTCAGGGCACAAGGAAGCAGTGGCAGAGGGCGTGGGCCACAGTGTCCGCACCTCCCAAGCCAGGGAGGACAAGCGTTGGGTGCAAGCTGGGCCATCACCTTGGCCTCTGGGCGCTGCCAGCCAGACATGCAACCAACGGCATGTTAGCTCAGGGGCGATAAAGCCCAGGAGGGAATGTGTGCAGCGTGGCTGAGTTCTCCCCGCTGCCGGCCCCCAAACGCCGGGGGGTGTCTTCCCGGAGAGCAGACCAGAGGAAGAGGGCGTCTCTCACCTGTTTTCTCACTGCACCTTGCTCCGCGCAGGCGCAGGCGCACGCGCCCACAGGCACCTTCTAGAGCACGGGCCTTCTCTGGGAGCCGCTGGGAGGCTGCACATGCGGAGGGCCCGCACCCGGGGTTGCTCGCCGCCGGGCCCTCGCGGGGCCTGGCATCTAGACCCCAGGGCCCAGTGCGGAGAGCTCGTACCGGGCCAAGCTGGCCAGGCAGCCCAGGTCCCATCTCGTCTCATAACAGTAACAACAAACAAAAAGCAAGGACTGACAATTTTAGAAATACAGGAAAGCCTTGGTTTGTGAGCATAATTTATTCTAGAAACATGCTTGTGATCCAAAGCGCTTGTATATCAGAGCGTATTTCCCCCATATAAGATAATGGAAACTCAGAGGATTCATTCCACAACCCAAAAATACTCACATAAAAATGATTGCAAAACTGCAATATAATATGAAATAATAAAGAAAATACAAAAAATAAAGAAAAATAAACAAATTTTATTTGCACTGACCTTGGAAAACCTCGATGGCTGGTGTGAGGGAGACGGGAGAGAGCAGGGTTGTGATGTAGGACGACTTTGACTCTCACTAATGGAATCACTGTGATCTATTGGCCCAGGGGAAGCTTTTTCTGATGGGGGCCGTTGTGTGCGCCGTCACGGATGTCGGCTGCAGTGCGGTGTTAATAAACTCTTATCACAGACTGTAGTTATTGTAACGGCAATTAGGCAGCAGAGGAAAAGGTCTATACATGGCCTAGAATGAAGCAAAACATTTCTTTTCTTTTCTTAACATTTATTTATTTTTGAGAGACAGAGAGCATGAGCAGGGGAGGAGCAGAGAGAGAGAGAGGGAGACACAGAATCTGAAGGAGGCTTCAGGCTCTGAGCTGTCAGCACAGACCCCAACACAGGGCTTGAACCCATGAACTATGGGATCATAACTTGAGCCAAAGTCAGATGTTTAACCAACTGAGCCACCCCAAAGGCACCCCAAAGCAAAATATTTCTAAGTTTACTCTCATATGGAAAAGCAAAGGACTGTCCATCCATAGGTACTTTGAAGTGACAAAAGACACTGACGCCAGTTGTGGGCACCTTCCAAGGTTCAGAAAATATCACCGATCTGCCAAACTCCGTGGCCTGAGACCAAGCATCCAAGCATGGGGGCGAACACCCACAATCTCACGGTGAGAGAGACAGAGAGAGAGCAAGGGAGAGAAGAACTCTTGGCTCAGCTGTGGTCATGTGACATCCGGCATCTGCTACCACTTGTCTTGCAAGGCATCGCTCGTTTCCCAAGCTGAAATGTTTTGGCAATGTTTGCTCATCTTGCGGAACTCTTACAGAGCAAGTTACTCAAAATCCAAAGCTTTCTCATATCTGAAAGCTTGGAGAGAGAGCAAGTGAGAGCAAGAAGCACGCAGAATCCCGTCACCCTGGGAGCGCCTCCAGCAGCGGCTCAGCGCCTGGACTTGCTTGTTACAGGTGGCCGCCGTGCGGACGTGAAGGGCGTCGGAGGCAGACGCCTCACTCCTTGGCAGCTTCCATGGCAGCGGTAGTGCAGAGTTGTGGGGACCAGGGGACAACAGTGGGCCACGCTGTTCAGAATCTGCTCAAGGTGACTCTAGGAACAGACACTTAGCAACACAACCCTGGCGGTGGGGACAGGCCTTTTCTAGTCCCTTTCTAAAGGGAGCTGGAGAAGCAAAGAAGGAATAAGAGGCCATACAGAAGGTGGGCTGGGAGCAACCCGTGGAGAGCACCCGGACGCACACGTGCACAAGGTCCGGAATAGTCTGGAATAGTCTAGCACGGGAAAGGGGGACCAATTGGAGCCATGCTGGTCGCCTCCCTGCACCAGCCACCACCACTGTTGGACACGTAGGCGTGCCGTGGGGCAGGTACTCAGCTGCTACGTTGCAACCACGTAGGTGAAGCTTCTCATTGCGGCAGGACTGTCACCACGCACAGAGGGCTATCTGACATCTGGGGTCGCGGAAAAGGTACTGGGAAGCGCAGGTCCACGCAGCTGCCTGCGGTGCCCTGAGTCTGCAGCTCCAGGTCAGAGAAGGCAAGCGGGATGCTTATAGGGTTAAGGAAAAAATTCACCCGGACCATATCAAAGTGCTGTCTGCTGTCATCGTGCCTCTGGGAAGGGGAACGTCACACGTGGGAACCATATGTGGCCTGCAAAGTGTCCAGCCGTGTTATTCACGGGACATGACAGCACTGACACTCCAACCCCACATCTGGAATTTATGGAGGAAGCCAGCGGTCACGTAGCTAAGTGCGTACTTTCTAAAGAGGGCACAGCACGCACACACGCTTTCCGATCACATGAGGAGCTCCAGGGCTGCCATTAGTCCAGTAATCTGCGCAGACTGCCCGAGCTGTCATCCCGCTGCGTAAGTGATGAGATCTTCATTTTTCCAATGGGACTGATGGGCAGGGGAAGACAAAAGAAAAAAAAAACCACACAAAACTATGTAAAATCATTAAAAATCAGAAATTCTTCAAATTATATATATGGAATTTATATAGGAACAAACACCTTGCTCTTAACTGTCACTGATTTGCAAAACCAGTTGTAGAAAAATTGATGGCGTTGTAGGTTTTTTTGATGCCGAGAAGGTCAGCTGTCGCAATATATTCAGCAAACAGGATTGGCGTGCTGAGTTCTCCGTGGCAGACACACATGATAATTACCTCACCTGCCCCCCGGGAAAGGAAGGGTTTCATCTTAAAAATGTGTCCACAATCTTGGGAGTGCTGTGTCTATCGGACCATGCGTCCACACGATCGTATCCGGAAGGAGACAAACCCCTTGCCGGATTTTCTCTAGAAACATACAGACAGTCATGCCATTTTCATGTTCTCAACGTGCTCAAGTATTTTACTTACTGCCGACATCCAAAATATAGGTAAAACAAGGAAAAAAGTGCTCTGGGGGTGAAAAACTAACATTTTTGTGTCAAATAAACCTTTATTTACTCGTTCCCAAACTGAACCCTAGTTGTGTTTAGAAGCCCCAGAAGAAGGGACAGGCCATTCCCACTGCACTTCCCGTCTCCGTTTGTCACCAGGGCGAGCAGGGCGGGGGCTTGGGCGCAGCGAGTGAGGCGCCAGGAGCGCGGTTGAAGGAGGTGTCCCTCCAGAACTGTTGTGGGAGCTCCGCACCTGCCAGGGAACCGGGGACGTGACGGCAGCCTGAACACAGAACCGGGGTGAGATGCCCGGATGCTGGGGATACTGGGCACCACCCCTGTGCCGGCACCTTGTGATCTCAGAACTAGAAGGAAGGGAAGACGTTCAGGGGACACATTGGGCTACGCTCCCAATCCTACACCTGTTTCCTTATTTTAGGGAAATCACAATTGCTTTTCCCATGGGTCTCTGGGGCTCCAAGAGACTTCAGTATGGTTCACACAGTGATGGGGGGCGTTGTCATTAAGACTCAAGGTCCAATGTCTCCCTGTCTTCAGCATCAGTTTCTGAAATAATCAAGTCAAGGACCTGGACATCCCAGAATTCAGCCATCTGGTCAACTTTATTCACTATCTCCGAGACATTGAACCCCCACGCACTCACTCACAGCCAGCCTATTCTCCATAGTCATCAATCCATGACTCCTCATCAGTGAGTGAAAAGACTTGAAGGGTACCTGGGTGGCTCAGTTGGTTGGGGTCTGACTTCGGCTCAGGTCATGAGCTCAAGGTTTGTGGGTTCAAGCCCTGCATCAGGCTCTGTGTTGACAGCTCAAAGCCTGGAGCCAGCTTTAGATTCTGTGTCTCCCTATCTCTCTGTTCCTCTCCTGTTTTCTCTCTCTCTCTCTCTCTCTCTCTCTCTCTCTCTTGCTCTCCCCTTTCTCTCCCCTAAATAATAAACATTTAAAAATTTTTAATAAAAGCAAAAGAATTGAGAACACCCCACAGAGTACCCAGAGCCCTCACCCCTTTCTCCCACACGAAGCACAGCCCCCCACCACCCCGCACCCACCCTCCCCCCCGGAGCGGACTTCCCTCCTCAGTGAGGCTGGATTGTGGATTCCATCCTTCCTGAGCAGTCTGAGTAGGAACTCATTCCTACAAATATTGCCTCCACACACTGCCAGTATGCCTCCTAACACCCACTTTATACCAGAAATTCCTTAATTAAACTCCTATTTTAAATTATTATCATAAAAATAACACATCAAGGAGCTGGGGGGCTCAGTCGGTGAAGCGTCCAACTTTAGCTCAGGTCAGGATCTCACGTTTGTGGGTTCAAGCCCCACACTGGGCTCTGTGCTGACCGCTCAGAGCCTGGAGCTGCTTCAGATTCTGTGTGTGTCTCTCTCTCTGCCCCTTCCCCACTCACTCTCTGTCCCTCTCTGTCAAAATAAAATAAGGACAAAAACATTTTTAAAAATAACACATCAACACGGTAGAAAGCATTTCCGATAGTACAGAAAGATGTTAAGTGAGGAGTAGAAATGTCTTCATGTCCCCCCTCCTCCCCGGCTCACATTCTATAGACAACCCCGCGAGAGCTGCTGGTCTGGGGCTTGTTCCCACAGCCGCCATCGCCTCAAGCACCGCACGCAGGCATCCGTCTCCAAGCCCGTGCCCACACGTGCCCGCACACCCTTCCTTGCGGTTCCTTCTGTTCTGCCATTTTTAGGGTCTCTTTCTTCATCCACAATTATAAGTGATATCCGTCAGCCAGGAGTTCTCAGCCTTGACTGATAATCTGAATGGCACACGAAGCATTTCAAATGCAGATGAAAGATCTTTTCCTCCTCAGCCCAGCTCAATTCCCCTGAGGTCCGTAATATAGTTTTCACATTGCAGACATCATTCTGATGAGCAGCCAGAGCTGAGAACTGTGGAGAGAGCTGGTTTTATTAATGTCAGGAGGCCAATGTCAAGGGAAATGCGGGTAAATAAAATCACGATGAAGAGGTAATCAAGGCAAGGAAAATAACATGGAGACAAGAATAAGTAAAAATTTTATTTTTTTAATGTTTATTTTTTTATTTTGAAAGCAGGAGAGTGTGAGTCAGGGAGGGGCAGAGAGAGAGAGGGGGACAAAAGATCCAAAGCAGGCTCTGCGCTGGCAGCAGTGAGCCCCGTGTGGGGCTCGAACTCCTGAACCGTGAGAGCATCACCTGAGCCAAAGTGGGACGTTCAACCAACTGAGCCACCCAGGCGCTCCAAAGTGTTATTTTTAATAAAGTTAAACTCAGATTTACCATATGACCAAGCAATTCCACGGCTCAATATTCATCCTGGAGAAATGAAAACACGTGTTCACATAAAAACCTACACAGATGTTGTAACAGCTTTATAGGGCTGTCACAAACTGGAAATAACCCAAACATCCCTGATCCGGAGAACAGGTAAGCAGGGGTCCCTCCACACGACGGAACCCTACTCAGCAGTAAAAAGGAATGACCTGCCGATTCGCACAAACGTGGGTGAAGCTCCACACGACGCTGAGGGAGAGCTGCAGAGCACACGATTCGATGTATGAGATATTCTGGAAAACAGCCCCAGGACTCCAGTCAGCGGGTGCCAGAGGCTGGGACTAGGGAGAGGGGCTGGCTGCCAAGAGGCATAAGGGATGCTTCGAGCGGGGATGCTTCTGGCGTGGGTGCACGTATCCTACGCGTTGCCTGTGGTGGCAGTGACGCAGCGACAGGCAAACTTTGCAACCTCAAGATTATTCTACAGACAATCTGATTCTAAAGTCGAATGAGGGATCTTCTCCAACATGTAAATACACGCACTGAGCATGTAAGAGATCAATCCTTGGAAAGAACAATAGCCACAAAAATTTAGACTGAGAAATTTTAAAGGACATGCATGATGCTGTTGGAGGCACTCATTTCTTTTTATCCCTGGAAATCATTCTCATTGCAGTTAAGGTTCTGGGTTCCCTGTACCATATTCACATTGTTTGGGAGCTGGTTCCTAAGTTTTCTGAACTATTTGTGGCTCTCGACTTGTTTTTTTATGTTTTATAACGAGAGTGGAGATGTTGGACTTTACAGATACATGCTGAATGTGCTCACCACACTGAATTAATTCACCGCCGCTAGACACCAGGGCACACAAATAAACGGTTCCCCTGCTTTCCCATATTTATCTCATTTATTTCATACTTTTTAGTTAAGGTCCTCAAGTTCCAAAACAAAACTGAGCAGCCTCTGTAATACGTGACATGTGGACGTGTCCCTGATTTTGGAGATGAAACACCATCTGCATCCTCATTGGTGCTGGCTCTAGGTTTTGGATAGATATTAATTATTACTTAGGGAGTCTTTTTCCATTCATAATTTACTATACAATTTAGAAATAATTCCATTTTCGACTTTACAAACAGCCTTTTTGCCATTAACTAGGGTCACCACGTGGCTCTGCTCTTTAGTCTCTAAGCTTGATGAGTTACATTTTGTTCCTCTTCATTGCTGAGTGTCCATATTTGCTTTCGGAACACTTTATTTAGTGTGTGTTCCAGTTCCCTGATAGATGATATTCTAGAAGTTTCTTCTGGGCTCCTCTCTTGGGTGTGGTTATCAGAACTGAATTTGTAGTCGCAATATGCACATGGTCCCCCACATACAGCTTCATCTCTTAACTGGTGCCTTCATCACATTTCAAACTTAAGTGACGTTTTCTCATTTCATAATTAGCGCACGTTCACTTAAAAAAATTTAATACGAGTACAAATAAAATTAAAATCGTTGTTCCCTTTCCTCAGTAAGAATAATCATAACCACTCTCCTTTCCTTCCTGTTCTCTGAATAATTCAGCATCCTAGCCGTCGGGTGGGGCCTGGTCAAACAGGGTCCATGACGGGGAAGGAGGGGGACAGCTGCCCAGCCTGCCCTCAAGGACCCAGTGGGCCGAGGAGGGCTGAGATGTGTGGGAAGAAGCGTCCAAAGTGGTGGCATCATCCCTGTCCTGGGGTCCCAGCAGGAGCTGTGTGAGGAGACAGCCCACGCGGAACATGGGGGCAGCTCGGCCCAGGGTCAAAAGATTGGTTACATATGGGGAAGGAAATAGGCAAATATACTGATGATAAGGGGATAATAGAGTTCCCAATACGTGAACGAGGTTAAGGTGGATCTTACAGTGTTGGGCTGGAATGGGAGTGTCCTTTGTGTGCATATAATCCCAGCTCCGTCCTTGTGGAGGACACAAAGCAGGCACCCCACAGCGGCCGTGAGCACACCGCACACCCGGATGTTGTGTCTAATTGCCTTTCTCTACTGAAAGGAACCAAAGCCACTTGGAGAGATGGCTGATTTCAAGGCAGGAAGGCTAGAAACCTCTCACTGTAACCAAAGGTAAGAGTTGTCAAAC
This sequence comes from Suricata suricatta, assembly GCF_006229205.1. NCBI lineage: Eukaryota > Metazoa > Chordata > Mammalia > Carnivora > Herpestidae > Suricata > Suricata suricatta. The sequence continues at coordinate 3,646,532 of NC_043702.1, forward strand.
TGATGATGCGGACAGGACAAAAGGACAGAGGCGCCCTGGGGGGCTCAGTCGGTCGAGCGTCCAGCTTCAGCTCAGGTCATGAGCTCACAGTTCATGGGTTCGAGCCCCACATCGGGCTCTGTGCTGACAGCTCAGAGCCTGGAGCTGCTTAGGATTCTGTATCTCCCTCTCTCTCTGACCCTCCCTGCTCACGCTGTCTCTCTCTCTGTCTCTCAAAAATAAATAAAAAGCATTAAAAAAAAAAAAGGATGTAGGTGCCAGAGAGAGAGGCTTCTGCTGGCTAAACATGACACATTCTGAGCATCAAAATAAGGAGCAATGTACCATAATCCATGGAATGAAATAGGCCTTCACAGATAACTAAGGGGAAAAAAAAAGCTCCACTTTAGAGTTGAAAGTCAATGAACAAGAACAGAGGAGGGTTGCCTGGGGGGCTCAGTCGGTTAAGCGTCCGGCTTTGGCTCAGGTCACGATCTTGTGGTCCATGAGTTCAAGCCCTGCATCAGGCTCTGCGCTGACAGCTCAGAGCCTGGAGCTGCTTCAGATTCTGTGTCTCCCTCTTTCTCTGCCCCTCCTCTGTTCACACTTTGTCTCTCTCTCTCTCTCAAAATTAAATAAAACATTAAAAAAAATTTTAAACACAGAAGATATGATAGAATTAGCAAATCATCATTTTTGGCAACTATTATAGTAATAGTTCATCAAAAATAAAAACCATGCATGCTAAAATGAGCAGGTGAAATTTTGAAAAAAGATAGGATATTCACGTATCTCCTCACAAAACACTGATTCATTACAAAGGTGAAGAAGTCGCCTTGCAGTAGAGAGTCCCTGCGGGAGAGACACCACCTTAACCAGTGACGATGTAATATCACCAGTGGCCGGATGACGCGGAATCATTTGGCACCTGACAGGACGCAATGAGGAGAGCTCAGCATCATGTCTGCAATGTTCTTGATGGATATGAATAACTTGAACCTACTGGTGGAAAATAAACCAAAATAGAGGGTGTCACATGATAACTAGCTCATCATCTTCAAAGCATTAAAGTCATAAAGTCAAGGAAAGATTAAGAAATCGTTCCAGAACCGAGAAGATGGAAAGAGACAGGACAACCAAAGGCCGCACATGGGCCAGGTTGAATCAGTTGGCTCTAAAGGACATAATTAGACACACTTGTGAAACTTGAAAGGAGCTTGGGCATTGGAGGACACCAGTGCATGGACGTCCCTCCTCCCGCAGCTGTGCTGTGACTGCGGGAGAATGACCCCGTTTGCACAAAGCACACACAGTAAAGCACTCGTGGGTGATGGCCACGTGGCCATGACAGACACTCAGATGATTGAGGGGGAAAGTTCCTCCTGCTATTCTAGAAGTTTTTTTGTTTCTTTAAAATTACTTCAAAATAGAAAAAATAAGGTTAAATTATTACAGTTTCAGCAATAGCGGTACATATCAAGAACCTTAAAATCCATATACCTTTTGACCCAGATATGCTCCTAGAAAGAATAGATCTCAAGAATAAAATCACAAAGATCGCCCAGGATTTAGCTCTAAAGCTCTTCATCCAGGGCTATTTATAGGTTAAAACAATGAGGCCCAACCTAAACATATTACAGCAGGACTTGGGGACATAAATCATTATATTGTATGATCATGATATGGAATACTGGGGCGCCCGGGGGACTCAGTCGGTGAAGCATCGGACTTCGGTTCAGGTCATGATCTGGTGGTCCGTGGGCTCGAGCCCCGCGTCGGGCTCTGTGCTGACAGCTCAGAGCCTGGAGCCTCCTTCTGATTCTGTGTCTCCCTCTCTCTCTCTGCACCCTCTGCTCATGCTCTGTCTCTCTCTCTCATTCTAAAAAATAAACATTAAAAAAAGAAAGAAAAAAACATAAAAAAGAAAAAGTAGAATACTAATGCAATTATTAAAAAATTTGTGAGAAAAAAATTATTTAATGATTTGGAAAAATGTTTATCGTCTAATATTGAGAAAGCAGGTGTGAAATGGTGAATATGGTTCATCCTACTATTGCAATAGCAGAAAAAGCAAGCAGTATGTGCGTGTGTGCACATGTGTGTGTGTGCGCGCATGCATGTGTGTGCGTGTGCACATGCGTGTGCGGTATGGAGAGCAAGTTAGTTGGATTCTTTATTACAAAGAAACCAGATCCCTTAAGTTTCTGAAGAGCACGCTAAGTCCCCAAAGCTGGGGTAAAGTCAGCAGTGTTTTCCCAAATACATCTGACCCCAGAACCCCTGTGCTTTTGGAACGCCCGAGCCCGGTCTGGGCTCGCAGCTGACAGCGCCCGAGGCACTGCATGCGCACTGTCCCCACGCACGTCCCCGTCTCTGTTTACCCCGTATCCTGTCGTATTCCACAGTGTGTATTGTAAGCAGCCTTACACTACTTGTCAAGCGAAATACCTGGTGTATAAATTAATAATGAACAACAAGAACGAGACCTTCCTGAAGGCGGTCCAGGGTCCTAGGGAGGGTTAAGGGAAGAGTGTCCCCATCTGGTCATCTCTTTATTCCACTCGGGCACCATCATTCAGGCCAAGAGTTCTCTCTGAGCTGCCGCCAGAGGTGGGGGGTTAGGTAGGGACCAGCTCCTCCCTTGTACCCCCCACCTCCCCACCAAAGCTTCTGGGTCTTGCCTAGAAAGGCTTCTAAATCTTCCCAGGCCTAACATGGTTTGGAACCCCTAGCCAGGGGGTCTGGCCTGGGCCCTTTGCCCTGCGTGGTCAGGAGCAGGAGGGTGCTAGCGCAGGGTGGGCCCGGCAACAGGTCAGTGGGGCGCGTGCTAGCTGGCCCCAGGGGCTCCGCAGCATCTCCGAAAAGCAGGAAGAGGGCCAGCGCTTTGCTCAGCTGCCCTGTCCTCAGGTCTGCCACGTGCGGAAGGAAGTGGCCTTCATGGGCCGCTTGGGAGGGGGGCCCACGTGCAGCAGGGACCTGCTCCATGCCGGAGGGGACCTTCAGATCACCTTCTCATGAGGCCCCTCTCACGGGGTTGTAGGGAGGATGAAATTAGGAATGAGGTGCGCACAGCACTCCATAAAACGCCCGGCACAGAGACAACCGGAACCGGTGCTGGTGGTGCTGGCGTCACCAAGAGTGACAGAGACCAGGGTCGGAGAGGCCCAGGCCTGTTGGGCTGAGGGGGCAACGCAAGCCAGGACCTTGTCCACGCAAGCCAGGACCTTGTCTACACAAGCCAGGACCTTGTCCACACAAGCCAGGACCTTGTCTACACAAGCCAGGACCTTGTCCACACAAGCCAGGACCTT
>NC_043702.1:3649921-3664369 GCF_006229205.1 Suricata suricatta
GAACGTGTCCAATTACATGCCAAAGAAGGACTTTGCGGATGCTGTTAAGGTTACTAATCAGCTGACCTTAAAACAGGGAGATTACCCTGAATGATCCGGGTGGATCGAGCGCTTTCTCCGCCTGGCAGCAAAAGAAATCAGGGAGGTTCAGATGCTGAACTGGATGGAAATTCGGTTGCAGCTGTGGTTAGTTCAGCCCTGCCTTCAAAGGGCTTGAAGGACAGCTGAGTACTCCCTCCGGAGGACCCTGGGCTTGAACACCTGGGACTGCACAGCCGCAGGACGTAAGCCCTGAGGCTCGGAAACCCCAAGGCCAGAGGCTGGAGGGTGGCAGTCACGTGCCTCACGTCCTCAGCCCCGGGGGTCCCCGGGCTGCCTCGTCCTCTTGTCACTCTCCAGCAGGATCGTCCTTCCACGTGCCTCCCTCCCGACCTCAGCAACTGGCTTTTGATCACCTAGAAAGGGCCAGTCCTTCAGGGGCTTAGACTCTTCAGAGTTTTTTAAATTGTCTTTTTAAAAAAATTTTTAATGCTTATTTATTTATGAGAGAGAGAGAGACCGAGTGTGAGCCAGGGAGGGGCAGAAAGAGAGGGAGACACAGAACACAAGGCAGGCTCCAGGCTCTGAGCTGTCAACACAGAGCCCAATGCGGGGCTCGAACTCACAGACCATGAGATCATGACCTGGACTGAAGTCAGACAATCGATTGAGTCACCCAGGCGCCCCTTAAGTTGTTGGTAATGAAGAAGAGTTGACACGGTGTTACGGATGTTTCGGGGTAGAGATGGGACAAGTCTGTCCATTGCTCAGAGCGCCCCGGATGAGTGCAGTCCCCGTCTGTCGGCACGCAGTGGGACTACAACCTCCTGGACTGTCCTCTCTATGCTGGGCTTTACCCCTCTGGGACTTATTTGTGTCATAACTGGAAGTTGGTACCTTTTCGTCCCCGTCCCCTATTTCGTCTGTACCCCCCACCCTCTCCCCTCTGGCAACCACCAGGGTGATCCCTGGACTTACGAGTCTGTTTCTGGTTTTGTTTGTGCATTTGTTTTGTCTTTTAGGTTCCACACTTTAGTGAAATTATAAGTGGTGTTCGTCTTTCTCTGTCTGGCTTCTGTCACTCTCTGCAGTTCCCTGATACTGTTCCGGTTTCCACAGTGATTTCTTATTATTGCAGAAGAGAGACTCTTATGCTTCCTTCCATAGCCTAACTGTACAACTTTCAGGACACGGATTTTTGCCTAACATTTGTTATGCATCACCATGTGCAAGGATGGAACTGCACACATTTTTTCTATATTAATTTAATCCCGACAACAACTCTGTAAGAAAGAGATTTTTAAGCTTCCTCTAAATAGGAGCAGACAGAAGCTCAGCGTCAGATGACTCTCAGACACAGGTAGTGCGTGGAGAGCTCGTTCTCACGTCCAGGTCTCTTGGCTGCAAGTCCAAGGCTCTTCCTGTCCTGCCTCGGTTCCCCCCGCCCCCGCCCCAGTGAGGAGTCAGTGCAGAAACGTACAGAAGGTTGGCTTCCCATAGAGTCAGTCAGGAAGACTGCACAAGCACGGGCCAATCCCAAGAAAATGGAACAGGCAGAGACCAAGGGCTCCCAGGTCATATGGGTAGCAGAGGACAGCATTTACAGGGACAGCAAAGGGACAACTCAGCTGACTGGGAAAGGGGCCTGGGCGGGCTGTTGGGGACCAGACGGGACAAGCAAGGAGGCTAGGGCACGCTCACTTTAGGGCTGCAAGTGTGGGATCTGCCCTGTGCCTGAATCTCTCTTAAAGTCAAGGCCGTGGGAGGCGGACCAGCACCTGAGAAGGGATAAGTGTCACACACAGGCAGCTCAGGACAAGAGCGCCCAGCTTGTCATCCCCAGCACTGCCGTGTTTAAGTGGATACACAGAGAGCAGGGTGCCATTTACCTCCCCTGGGCTCACCCCTGCCCCCCAGAGACTCTCCCCCAGTGCAAGTTCCCGTGTCAATTAGGCAAAGCTTAGCCGAGACAGTGTCACTTAGCTGATGTCTGTGACTGCCTCCATATTTGGCAACTGACGCATTTCATAAGATACCAGAACGCTTTTTCGATGATAGGCATACCCCGTCTTAGTGGCTACAGTACATGTGCCCTTTCAAAGAGACAGGATTACAGGGGACACTGGACCTCAAAACCTGGCCCTTCAAGTGTGAAAACTGGGGTGAATATGTGTCACTTTCACTCCCTAGACATTAAAAGAAGACATTGAGTCATTGCTGGCAAACATTTTAAAGAGCCTAATGAATCCAACCCCCTCTCCCCCTGCCTGAGGGATTAGGGGAAGTGACAGATGTCATCTGTGTTGACTTCAGCAGAGCTTTTGATTTTGTTCCACATGATTTACTCATCAAACCCAAAATAAACAGACCTCCGCCCCACAGCTTGGAGGTGGCACGGAGGAGCCGCGTGGTTGCTTCTGAAATCTGAGCAGGGGCCCGGCCCTGGCGGGGGGCTCCCCAGGAAAGAGTGTAATGCAGACCCCGGGGACCCTTTGGGCCTGCAGGAAGCATGGAAGAAAAGTCCTGAGGGGAAGGCAGGGAGAGAGAAAATCAGGCTCCCCAGGTTCAGGGGCCTGGCTCCCTGAAACTCTGCAGGAAACGCAGCTGTGGTCTGAGCACAGAAACTGCTGTGGGACGGAGTCAAGCCCGACCCCTTGCCTGGGTCTGAAGGGAAATGACTGAAAGGAAATCAAACACTGCAGGGAGCTGGGGGTCCCCCAGGAGTGGGGAGCCCCTGGTGTTATTAGGCAATAGGTGCAGAATTCGTGGTTTGCGGGAAAGGATGTTTTTTGGATGCCTAAGTTTCGTCAGGAATTTCTGTACGCGGTACCTGACACAGACCCGGGAATCAATGTGGGGGGTCCTGGAGGAGGAGAAGGAGCGGGAAATCACATCCCAATTTTGCCCCCAACACAGAGATCATGATTCTAGGGACATGGGACAGGGCAGGGCAGGCTGTCATGGGGGATCTGCTTGGTCATTCATTCATTCATCCATTCATTTGCTCCACCTGTCTCCTGCCCTGAGGTCTGTGGTTGGTTTGCTGAGTTTTCCTGCAGGGTCTCAAACTCACCTGCCAATGGAGTGCAGGCAGGTAGGGAAGTTGGTAAAGCAAGCCAAATGGAAGACCCCAGGGCTAGAGGTAGGGGCTGTGACTAACTGGAGAGAGAGAGAGAGAGAAAGAGAGCGAGAGCGAGCGCCCCTTGAACGAGCCACCATCTAACTGCACCTCACTGTGGCCATGCGGGAAGATCTCAGTGTCCCCCACCAGCACCTGTCAGGGAAGATCCCGAATTCACATGTGAAATCCAGGGATTTCACGTTAAACACTGAAAACTCCTTTCAGCTGGGTGGCCCCAGCCACACTCTGTGTGAGCCCAGTTCTGCCCATGGGCAGGCGGTCTGCAGCCCCTGCCCGGCGGGTCCTGGGGTCCACCTGACCTATCTGGGACAGGTCCCCGTGTCCTACATCACCAGCCTTGGCTCCCAGGTGTTAATCCCGGACCCGGCTCACCGAGGACCTCTGCGCCTCCCACCTGAGAATTCAGAATGATCGGAGGACCTCATAAAGGAAAAGAGAAAGACACTCAGAAAACCGTCCACAAAAGAGAGAATGCCCACCCAGGACAAGGGAAGGGGAGAAAATTCAACCATAAATGGAAGTTTCCTTGGGTGGACATATCCCTTGCTTTCTGCCCATGTGGCCTGGGACACCCCAACCCTCCGGGCACGCCCTCCTCCTCTCTTGACCTTTAACTTGAAGATGTAAAACTGGAGTATCCGTGCCTGATTTCTCTGACTCTAACAGTGCTTCTGACAAATGTGAAGGGATTGGTGATATTTACCATAAAAATCCAGGCCTCAAAAACTCCAAAGGCCTTGTTGACCCAGATCCCCCCGTAGCAACACCGGGCTGAGCTGAGTGGTGGTCACTGCACTGGCTCCTCCAGGGGGGCTTGCCTGACTCCTCCAAGTCAGGGGGCAAGGGCAGGGTGAAGAGCTCAGACGCCTGAGCCGGGTAGCTTCACTTCCACGTGCCTCAGTTTCTCTCTGTGTACAGTGGAGTGGAGCCAGAGCTGCAACAGATGCCTGTGGGGTGACACGGTGAGGCAGCCCCACGAGGCACTGAGAGCAGGACCAGAACACCCGGGGTGGGGGGGCCCTGGCATACTTACGCATGGCGTCGTGGAGCCCCCGCTTGAAGGGGGCTGGCCTGTCTCTCCTCCCTTTGTGATGTCCCTTCCAGATCTCATTCAAGGCCCCCTGTGCAGACTGGCAAGGGTCACGGGGGCGTCTCTGACGCAGACATCTCCCATGAGCACGGGAGCCGCTCACTGAAGCCTTGCCTTCGCTCCCCTGGACCAGCGCCTCAGCCTCCTGCTGGCTCTTCCCTTGCACACGGTGTCCCAGGTGACTCTAGAGAAAGACCCACCTGATAGGTGTGTGCCTGGACTAACGGCCTCGAGGGAGTTCCCATCCCTGCAGGGCGAAGACGCCCACCCTCACTGCCCTCACCCCGTGCACCCCGGCTCCCTCCCGCTGGTGGACCACATCGCGCCTTTGCTTGTCCTATGGGCCAGGCTCTTCCGCAATGTCCCTCTCTCCCAGGCCTCCGTTTCCTTCCTGGCGGACACCAGTAACCCCGGAGAGCTCCATGTGAACGTCCCTTCCCCGGAAGCCTTTCCTGCCCCATTGTGACTCTCCAAGCACCTCTTCCTTCCCTCAAGCCACTTCCCACAATTGTACCCGGACACCAACCTGTGTGCCGGGGACCGCTGGCCTCCCCGCAGGGCTGCGAAGGCCGTGGGGGAACAGAGCACCTTGACCTTCCCCCGCTGAACCCTCTCACAGATCTCAGCGGATTAAGATAATCAGTGCAGGGGCTCCCGAGTGGCTCAGTCGGTTATGTATCTGACTCTTGACTTTGGCTCGGTCACGGTCTCACAGTTCGTGAGTTCAAGCCCTGTGTCAGGCTCTGCTTGGGATTCTCTCACTCTCTCCCTTTCTCTCTGCCTTTTCCCAGCTCTCTCTCCCTCTTGCTCTCAAAAATAAATAAAAAATTAAAACATTTAAGAAAAATAAAGTAGCCAATGCAAATAGCAAATAAAAGAGTGTTTTCAGAAAATTATCGGTGGCTTCTGGTGCCAACAGGCGAAAAGGTCAGATCTGGATGGAATCCATGTTAGAGATGCAGCCTCAAGGCCTGACACCGTCACATGGGTCCCAGCGCTGGGCAGGGCCAAGCTGGAATACTCTAGTAAATGCTTTTGTAAATGGTATTTGAACTAGGGGTAGACTGGAGCAAGCTCTACCTTCTGGAAGTGCAACCACCATCCACATCTTATTTAATGCAAGGTGCTGCCCTATTTGCACTGCGGGGAGCACCTGAACTGGGAGCCTGGTCCCGTTCACCTTCCCACTCTGCCTGGCCCGAGGTGGGCCAGCTCCCGGCGGGACAGGGCAGGGCCGAGCCCACGGCTGCACGGAGGGGCTGCCCAGAGCCTGCATCGGGAGCCTGCACGCCCCACTCGGCAAAACCGGAGAAAAGGCATTCAACTTGGGCCGTGGGGACCTGTCAAAACGCTGTCCAGCCTTAAGCTCCTGTGATTTTAAACTATCTCAGCTCAAGGGCCAGGACTCAAAGTGGGGCCTGGGGGCAGGGATGCTCACCACAGGGACCAAGTAAGGTCCTGGATCTGGATCTAAACCAGCTGAGTAAGGAAAAAGACTTGGGGGCCGCGAGGCCCTGCCGGGATTCCGTTGTGAGAGGAAACGGAGCCTGGGGGAATTATTTAATGCCCGTATTTCCTAACCATGATGCTTTGCCTCTTGGACCGGCCCCAAGGACTAAAAGCATTGCACTGCTCTGCATTAACAAAGGAAGGTGGTTGAACGGATTTGGGTGCTGTGGTGGTGGGTTCTCAGGAGAGCCCTTCTGAGCCATGACCCCACCAAGCCCCATCTCTTGAGGTGGGTGGGGGGAGCATCCAGATGCAACTCAGTTTCGAGAGACACACTCCGCAGTTGCATGGATGACTCTTCTGAAACCCGAGATCCCAGCCAGGCAGCCCTGGCTGGCAGCCTGAGAGATGGAACCAAGAAGTGAGGGACTCTGATGGCTTTTCCATGACATCCCTGGAGGCTGGTCTTCCTGGTGGAGAGGGACACTCGTGCCCAGGCTCCATCGGCGCAGGCCTGCGGAGCAGTAACAGGAGAGAGGTGGTCTGGCTCCCCAGGGGTGGCCTGTGCTTCTCGCAGGAGCTGCAATGTTTAGGCCTGGAGTGAGGCCCTGGGCTGTGGCCCTCGCTGCAGCAGGTGTGCCCGACCCAGATGGTAGTTCAGGTGACTCCCTGGGCCCTGACTAGACAGTGGGTCCAGAGGTCAAAGGATTGAACAATGACACTCGGCCACTCCCTGTGGACAGCAAGCAGGAGCCCGTGCGTCAGGCCTGATGAGCTCCAGAGGGAGAGGTCCCTCCGCGCAGGGACCACAGGGCCGAAGGGGCTGCAAGCACCTGTCCTTCCTGTCCCGGCTCCTCCCCTGCAAGGGGAATTTGACCCAAACTCCACCTTTAGCTCCGTTTGTCAAAGGAGACTTCCAGTCACTTGGGGGCATGACAGAAGAGTCGAAAGTTCTGAAAGGAATATTCATTTAAAAACAGGAAAGTCCCATCTTCTCCTTTTATCATTATGGCACATGGGTGTGAAAAGCCACATTTTTATTTACATGCCATTGGGTAGAAAGTTCTTCCAGATTTCCCCTTCTCAGTCTCTCTTTGTCACCTTCCTGGTCCCTGCCTCTCCCGGCACTTAGGACCGAGCTCATGTGCTCCACACGCTCCCCTGTCTGGCCTCCCGTCACCAACTGCGAATCCCTGACTCCCCAGGGGGCCCACCCCCAGCCCTGCACACAATTTCCGTTGCCCCTGGACACACACTTCTGTGCCCCACCTTAACTGTATGTCAACTTACAGGTTTGCTAATTAGAAAATGACCCTAAAAATAATTCAACTAAGAAAAACAAGGAAACAATTTCACATAAATGAGTTACATCCTGGATTTCAGAGAAACGGTTAAATATGAGGAGAATGGCCTTAGAATCCAGGAAATGTCTTCTCTCGGGCCCGCCCACTTCCCAGCCCCGATCCGGCCCCAGTGCCCAGGTGTCTGACTGAGGTCCTGCCAGGGGACAGAGTGATTCACCAGCGCTCACTCATTTCTCATGACCTTGAGCCCTTGCAGGTCCCAGAGTGTCCTAGGTCAGGGGAAGTGCAAGGCCCTCGAATGTCTGGCTCCACCCGTACCCCATGGCTGTGACTCAGTCACGTCACCTTCCTTCGGAAGGAGAGTAATGAACCCAGGTGCTCCGAGGAATCAGCGAGATCCAGGACACCGACCAAAACTCTGAAAAGCATGAAGCCCTCCCCTAATCAGGCAGGATGCGTCATTGCGGTGACATGAGTCCCCTCCACAGAAAGAAATCAAGAGGAATGAGTACTCTGACCTCGTGGTGTAACGGTCCTCTGTGGTCTGATCTCAGCAATGGGCCAGCAGGCTTGACTTCAAGGCAGCAAAGGAGAAAGAGAGAAACAATCTGTGATCTTTCATTTTTGTGACAGATTTTAAGTGAATGAGCTGATTTATTTTTCCAGATTTGAAGAAACTGAAAGGGACTTTTAGCATCAGGCCATAACAATGATGACATCCAAAGAAGGGATGAGCCTGAAAAGGCAAAAACAAGAAAACAGCAGCGAGAAAAGCACCACACGGAAAGGACAGGCAGGCAGCACCGAGGGGCCGGGCAGCCCGCAGGGTCTGGGACAGAAGCAGCCACGCGAAGGGGCCCGCAGGGAACAAGGTCCCAACTTCAAGGTGAGTGCAAAGGGCCCCTCAGGGTCACAGGCAAAACCAAGCTCCCTTTGGGACGCCAGTTGCTTTTCCACTAGTTGCAAATTCCACAGGAATAATAGGGTTAGAGAACTCGAGTGAGGAGCATCTGAACCCAATTATGGCCGCTTTTCCAATTATCTGGGACTTCTGATGTTGCATCCAGCACATTCCATCCGAGGCCTGTAGGCACCAAGGCTCTGGGGTGACACACTTAGCGTGCCACATGTCAGCTGGTCACACACCAGCGCATCCTGCATCCGATAAAATAAGGGCATCGATGATGGCGACGAGCGATATTCGTGGTGACAGCCATGCAGCCCGCAGGGAAGCGGCAGACAGAGATGCCAGGTACTGCGATGACAGTCGGGACATGCAGAGATGTGCCCATGACGGGACTTGGGGAAATGGATGTAAACAGTTGGATCTTTCCTGTTTCAGCTGCATTTTACCTCATTGGGAAACCTCGGGTCTTGGTGCAAGAAGCTGTGCAGGAAGACTCAGATGCGGGGATTCTAGAACCAGCTCCCGCATTAGGGGCAGCGGGCCCTGTTCTTTGCCTTCACGCTTCCTCGTCTAGCAAAGCAAGGCCTCCTTCCAGCTCCACGTCCTCGAGTGGGGGTGACACGTCCTCTGGACCGCCCTGTCAGTTCTGGCTGAAGATCTCGCTCTTATTTTTTTTTAACGTTTTTTTTTTTTTGAGAGACCGAGAGAAGCAGAGCATGAGCAAGGGAGGCGCAGAGAGAGACACAGAATGGGAAACAGGCTCCAGGCTCTGAGCTGTCAGCACAGAGCCTAATGTGGGGCTCGAGCCCACGAACCGTGAGATCATGACCTCAGCTGAAGTCGGACGCTCAACCGACTGAGCCCCCAGGCGTCCCCTCACTGTCTTCTAAATGGATGTTCTTCTTCTATTGCATTCCATTCCCTAGAGAGACAGGTTTCTGCGAGGTCCCAACATGATGTCTTCATGAGAAACGAGAGCGGGACCTGTCTCTCCATTTTATAACTCAGATGACACTTTCACTATTTGACATCCTTCAGTTTGTTGGGCTAAGAATCATTTAGGGGAACCCAGCACAGCTGATTTTAATAAAAGAATCATGGAAACAATATTCCAAACAAACACAAAACATCAGTCCTCTCCAGCGAAGGGCAGACGTGCTAGTCCAGAGGTCTTCCGGGCCCGGCCACCCCGCGCGCGGGCCCGGGAGCTGTCGGGGCTCGGCAGGCAGGGCTGTCTTGCTGGCGAGAACCACCGTCATCAAGTACAAGGCGGGGCCCCTGCGAGCCGGGACGTGCCTGTGTTTCAGAGCCCCGTGCGTGAGTCACGCCACTTGTGTGTTGTTAACCATGGCCCGGCCCCTCCTTACCTGGAAGCCTGCACAGCCCGTTCATGGGACAGACATGCACTAGTGTAAACCGAAGACGCGATGCAGACCACAGTTAGAAAAATAAATCTTCCGCCGTTTCCATCGAGAGCTTGTGGGCAGGGGTTATGGACCTCCATATCCTGGTCTTAAGATACACAGAACTACCACCCACTGTGCATAATCCTTTCCAGCGGATGTGGGTTTGGAGGAATAACCAAAAATAATTCAATTAGAAGATGCAAACACCTGATTTAAATTTTGTGACCTTTGCACTTCATTCTTAGATCTAAAGTAAAGTAACCTTGCACACCATCTTTCCAACAGTTGGCTTCCAACAGATCTGTATTCCACTAACATTTCATCCTGAGCAGGAATGCCATCCCACCGGCTCCAGGACCCCTGTTCCCCCCTGGTAGGGTCTCTTTGACATCATTTTCTCAGTAAGTAGGCTTTCCTGATAGTTGGCACTTAACTGTTCCTTGTTAGTTATCTCCACAAAGAAACCTTAAACATCCACCGAATGTCAAGAAATTCTAACCCTTTCCTTGTGTCTTTTAAAGTCACTTTGCCATTCTAGAAGAAGAGGTGTGGCTCTCCAAAACCTACCAACGCTAATCTAAGCAACCCCCAGAAGCCAGGAATCACTGAGTTAGCCCTCTGATCAGTGACTACAATGGCACATTAACATAGGCATGTGGCTCTGTTATCCAGAGTTACTTCTTAGGAGGACTATTCAGGAAGTCTTATAAAGCTATCCCAGGGACAAGAAGAGGAAAAATTGTAAGTTGCTGATAGAAACAGAAATCTGCTTTAATATATTTCCTTAAATTATCTACAGCTTTTGAAGATGTTATCCAGCCACCTAAGAACAGTGCTTAAGGATAATCTTTTAACAACAAACATCTATGCCCTGAATTGAAGCACATGTTGGTTTACCCTTTGGTGATAAGGTCTATGAATTCTGTAAATCACTCACATTCTTAGAGCTATTACATTGTAATGGACCACCCAGCTTGATGAATACAAGGTTTTAGCTGGAGGAAAAATAACAATTGTGGTGGAAGGCGAAATTCCATTCCAGAAACTCAGCACAGACTAAGGAACATCCTCCCGCAGAAGTGTGGGCACCTGAGCGCAGGGAGGAGCGGTCTTGTGCACACAGGAGCCCTTGGCAATGGCGTCCAGTGGCTGCCCAGCCCCCAGCTTGTGTGAATGCTCTATTCATGCTTAGTCTTCAAGGCAATTAGCCAAAGTTCAGTGACAAGTAGGAATCTGGGGCAAACACCAGAGGAATATGTTTAAAGGAAAATAATCTCAGAAAAACTCAGCCAGCTGCATCTTTCTGGACCTCTTTCTATTATCACCTTTTGTTTTTTTCCCGAATGAAGGGATTTCCCCCACTTTTTCATCTTTGACCACGTCGTGTTTCATTCTACTATTTTTGGCACAGAAATAAGAATCTGCAGGCCTCATTAAAGCCCTGATAAATGCATGTGGCTGCTCTCTTTTGTCTCCTGGCCAAGGGGTCTGTGCTGAGGGCCGGGATGCTGACTCAAGCATCTGTGCCTGGCAATTCTCTCCCAGAGAACAGTCGATGGTCAGCAACTTCATATTTGTGGTCAAAATGAGGCACTTAAGAAATGTCTATAGCTAATGAAGTGCAGCTGACACACAAAAATGTTTGTAAATGGGACATACTGGTGATTTTTCTGAAGCATTTTTGCATTTGTAAAATGCACTCCAATTATTTTTCTTAGGTGAGACAGCCCCAGCAGGGAATTCGTTAGCACGATATTCTTTGACGTAGCTGAGGAAGTCGAGGAGTTGTGATTTATTAATCAAAAGCTAATTAAAGACCAAAGCTGTAGTTTGTGTTATAAAGGAAACAAGAGGCCCAGAAGGGAGTCACTGGTACTAAGTCCCACAGCGCAGACCAAGACTTAACACCCAACCTAACAGCAGTTTCTATCTCTCCAGGAAGCTAAACTTTAACCTATCAACCGGGAATCATCTGGTCAGCTCTAGTGAGGTGATCCACCCCCATAGGCCCTTCCACTGCCTTTAAGAGGGTGACCTTGCCTGAAACACACATTCCTTTCTAATTCCCTCTTTCTGGTCTCTTTCTGCATTTAAAGATTTTTCCTTTTCTTTAGGTTGGCTGGGCAGGATGCTGCCTGATTCATAAATTGTTGAATAAAGCCCACTTGATCTTTAAATTTACTGAGCTAAATCACTGTTGTTTAACAGATTTGGTGGCAATCGTGGGATCAGAAGTGAAATTCTGATGGCATTTGGGGACAACGGGAATTCTGATGGCATTTGGGGACAATGGGAAACATAGGCAAATTCCTTTTTGAGTTCACTGCCTTCCTCCCCACTTCCCTGGACTGTGGGTAAGCTATTCTCCATTATTTTTGTTGTTGTTGTTGTTAATTTTTTAGTGTTTATTTATTTTTGAGAGAGAGACAGAGTATGAACAGGGGAGGGGCAGAAAGAAAGAGGGAGACAAAGAATCCAAAGCAGGCTCCAGGCTCTGACTGTCAGCGCACAGAGCTTGATATAGGGCTCGAACCCACAAACTGTGAGATCATGACCTGAGCTGAAGCGGATGTGTAGCTGACTGACCCCCCCAGGTGACCAAGCTCCTCTCCATTCCGAGTTATGCTCTCTTTGCATTAATCTCATAATCTAATCACATTCCAGTCCAGAGCTTAGAAGGTCAGCTTGCGCCGGAAGTGCATTTCATCTGGAATTTGAGTCTCTAGTCCTTGGTTCAGTTGTTTGGAATCCCTTCCCCAGCTCCAGTCTGCAGTCTGCATTTCCTGGAGTCTACTGGTTTAGTCTACACTGGACTTGCTGGTGGTGTGCATGATCTTCTCTGGCCAGTCTTCGGTAGCATCTCATAGTTACCACTAGTATGTTAAAGTGCACATATTTTTCATCTTATTTTCTGTAGATAAAGGCTATTCCCAATGGGGATCAAAAAGCCAGAAAGCCGTGAAAATTGGTCAGTACAGATTGAGCACTTAAGCCCATTAGAACACTCTCTGCCTGAAGAAGACGCCCTTGATAGGATAAATTGGTCACAGAACGGGTGAGATTGGCTCTAAGTCACCCATCGACCTCAAGAAAATTTTTACACACCAGGGCACACTATAAAGTGCTACACAATCTTCAGCCCAGGGCATAAATCCTTTAGGTATGAGATCGGCTCTGACAAAACCAAAGGATCAGCCATGGAATCTTTAAACCTTGAGGAATTCAGCACACCACTTTCTGGCACATCTGTTTATTTTATGTCTATAAATGATAGTTCTAAAAGTTATAAGTAGCTACAAAAATGACAAAATCTTACTAAAAACAACCTAGAATTACAATGGCTCTTTGGGGAATGTTTCAATTAGATGAGCTCATTCCCTGAAGAAATGTACTTGAAGGTAAGAGTTCCTGAATTAAAGGAACCAAATGGGATACCAACTTTAATTGGCATGCAAATACATCCAAGTCTTCAAGATTCAAAAATCGTCTTATTCCAGATTCACTGGAAAAGGCCAATGAAAAATTAAAGACACAAGCGGAACCTAAACCACAGGATGACGAGACTGAGCCCTTCTTTACCTGAGTCCTCCTGGTCTGCTCGCTCTCAGTCTGACCTGCCTTTCTACTCAGAAGAGGTTAAAGAGTTACCTCCTAAAATAAAACTGCCCAAGGTTGTGGGTAATCCTCACACACTTTCACTCCTTGCTTACAACCTAACTAAAGGCCATGGTTGAAGAATTACTGAAACCCAGGGAGAATCCCCAAATGTTTTTTGAAGAGTTAAGAATCCTTATCAGGGCTCAGGACCCCAGGATGTCAGATGTCCATCCACCTTTGCACTTTAGTAGGACCTGTTGAAGCCCCAAAATTCGATATAGGAAGCAGAATGGCATGATCTCAAGGATGATATTTGAGATCCTCAATTTCCAACATAGTTCTCTTTTGGACCAGTAGAAGCTAGCAATGTAGCAACTGACTTTTTTTCAAACCATTCCCGGAGACTCCCCTGCCAATGTTAATGGCTTATTCTTCAACTTGCAAACCAGAGAAAGATGAATCCATGGCAGACTTAAAGCCCTTTTGGAAGTGCTTTTCCTAGGGCATTCTGGATTCCGTACAACAAATGAGGCCACCCCCCTGCTCTAGCTGCCCTATTTGTAAATGAATTATCTCCTGAGATTAGTAGGTTAATAAAAAGACAGAAAAGAGGATGGGAAGCCATAGGCATGATTGAACTTATGACCATAGCTGAGCACTTTGGAAGGACTTTGGACCAAGATTATAAACAGAGGTCTGCGAAATGAACTGCCACACAGTCCCAGGGCCAGAGATTAAAATAACTCTTGGACCTCCCACATCACATCCTCTAGGGACCCATCACCAAAAGTCTGTCCCGGGGGCCCATGTCTCTTTTGTAATCAACAAGGGCACCTGAGAAAAGACTGTCCCCAAAGGTCTTAGCCAAATTCCTCAGCGCCCCTAAGCAAGAGCCCCCAGTTGAGCTCCTCCTAAAACTGATGGGGCTTTGAGGGGCCCGCTGAGATGCTATCAGAAATACCCTTAAACGGCCATGGGGAAACTACAATGAAAATCAATGGAAACCTTTCCAAATGCTGCTAGTTTTTGGAGCTACTTTAAGTCCCACTCCTACTGGATATGAGAGACAAGACTACAAGAAAGGTTTCCATAGTGAGGGTATCAAGTAAAGTTCAGAGGGAGTTTCTGTCTCAAGCAGTACAAAGGACTCTGGGACCTTTCAAAGAACAGCATCCTGTTCTGCTGTGTGATAAAGCCCCCATCAATTTATTAGGCCGAGACTTTCCTTCTAAACTAAAAGAGTTCATATTAATATACGTTGCTTGCAGTGGAGACTTCACCTTAGAATTGCCTGGCCCAGCTGGCCCTGATCTTTTGTGTACTTTGCAATCTGTCCGTGATATAGGAGGGGAAGGATTCCAATGAAAAATCCCTTAATTTAATCAAGGTGCCCAAAACTCCTTTGGCTGATTCTGATTTTGACATTGGGATCATAGCAAGTGCAAAGACTCTAAAGATTCCGTCAGATATGACTGCACCTCTTGCAAGAATTGTCTCAATATGGATCACAGCCT
>NC_043702.1:3664469-3666176 GCF_006229205.1 Suricata suricatta
GCCAGTCAGGAAACCTCGTGGGCAGGGCTGCCATTTGTCCAGGACTTGAGAGCCGCTAACAAGAGAGTTTTTCCCCATTTCCCAGTTGTCCCAAACACACACACCCCCTCTCTCACAAGTTCCACCAGATCCAGGATGGTTCACCAATGTGGACCTTTGTTCAGACCTCTCCAGCATCCCCATGGATCCTAACAGCCAATATCTGTTTGCCTTGACTTGGAGCAATCGATAACATATCGGAAGGTCATGCCTTGGGGATTCCATGAGGCCCCCTCTTACTTCTCCTGAGTGCCCCGCTGAGAGTGAAGGACCTCTCTGGGACATCAGGTCCCTATGGTATAGTGACAACCTCTTGCTGTGCTCAGCTCCCAAAGAGATGCCCATGAAGGAGTCCATGTATTTGTTGCAACGCTCAGCCACAAAAGGACATCAGGTCTCAGGTCTTTGAGGAAAAATTATAATGATCTCCAGACACTGCTCCTGGCCTAGGTCACAATCTGAATTCTGAAAGAACCCAGCTACACTCAGAAAGGATTAAGCTGATCTGAGAATGTCTTAGCCCCACGAGTACATTGACAGGCTCGTGGGTGTCTAGCAGCGGCTGGCTGTTGCAGACTATGGGCCCCTGATTTTTCTCTGTTGGCTTCCCCGCTCTGTGAACTTCCTAATATTCCAGTCCCTGAAACCTTTCCATGGGAAGACAAACAGGAGCAGGCCCTTTGAAGACTAAACAAGCACCACCAGATCAGCCTGTCTGAGGGCTCTCCAACTACTCGACTCCTTCACCTTATTTGTGTGTGAATGAGGTAACCAGGTCCTGGGGATGCCCATGCAAGACTGTGGTGGGAAACACTGGACCGTTGCCTGTGTCGCACACAACTCGACTCTGTTGCCTGAACCTCTCCCCACTGCCTCCAGGCTACAGCCACAGTCACAAGATGGGAGAAGCCTCGTGGATTTAACCTCAGGAAATGACTTTGTTCACAAAGTCCTCATGTAGTTCAAGGCTTCTTAATTCTGAACGGACTCAACATGTCTCTGCCAGGGGACCCGCCCCCTTGGAAGGACTTTGGCTCTCCCCACCTACTCTACATCCTTTGTGGTGCAACCTTCTAAATCCTGCCTGATGAAGGCAAAGCCCACGACTGTGAGGGAATAAGGTCCCTTTTCGTGACACCACAACCTGATTTACCAGACACTCCTTTGACTAATCCAAATCTAATTTGGTCTGCTGATGAGTTTTATTGTACAAACCAAGAAAGGGAATTTCCAGGCTGGTTACACTGTCACCACCCAGTCTGAGCTGCTCAAGAGAGAGGAAGTCTTCCACTGGCTGGATCAGCTCAGCAGGCAAGCTCTGTGCCCTTACTGGAGGGGGCCACGTACCAAAAGAACAAATTGGTAGGATTTATGCTAACTACCGGTACGCCTTTGGGGTCGTCCATAATTTGGGGATATTCTGGAAGCAAAGGGACTTCTTCTGTCCCCTGGGATCCCAATCAAAAATGTGCATCAAGTGAAGAAGCTTCTTGCTGCCATCTTTTACTTTCTGAAGTTGATGTCATAAAAACTGAGGCTCACACTAAAAACACTGAACCTGAGCATCAGGAAAACACCCAGTTGACTTTCACACAAAGGCAGCAGTGGCAGATTCTGCGCAGGTTGTGGTACCCTGCTTCCGCAGAAATGGCCTCTCGTTGTCAGACC
>NC_043702.1:3666276-3667751 GCF_006229205.1 Suricata suricatta
GCTCAATCATGGTTCGCAGTGACATTGGGGGTGGAGGAGAAATTGGTGTCGGGGAAAACAGAGATCTCCAGTATCATGGATACATTGGAATCTTTGGTGACTAATCCAGCAGTCTGAGAGTCACCCCCCATAGCAATGCCTGGGGGGTGTGAATGAGAGCGTTATTTCTCTAGGCCAGTGCCAGAGGAAAGGAGAGAAAGAGAGGAAAACAAAATTTCATGTTCAGTTCAATTATGGGGTCTTGAACCAGGGTCTTGGGCAGAAGCCATGGACCTCCATATCAGCTACTTCATTCCTTGCCAACTTGCCTCAAGGCCTCCAGTAACTGCACTGGACCAGGAGTCAGTAGACGCCTTCTTTGGCCATGAGATGCATACCCAGGCTCAATGCCTTCTGGTTCTGCAGCCGTGACAATGGTCTGGAGCACCTAGAAAGGTGCTTTCTTTCTTAGAGAGAAAACCTTCTTCCAGGGTTTGAGGACTGCTTTCCTCTGTTGATGTTTCCAGAATATTCACCAGGCTCTAGACCGTGACCCGTAGGATTCTTTGATAGGGATCTAGGGAGGCTTCTTCATCTTGTTGTTAATAGGCTTTAGCATAAGTCATTACAGACTTATATAGCAGCTGGTCACCCTGGTGCAAGACAAGGGTCCACCAAAGGCGGAGTACCAAGTAACAGTGGTCTGCCCGTGACTATCTAGTGTGGAGTGAGTTTATGTTTCCCAAAGTGGGTACTGTGAATAGTCCTCAAGGTCAGAGGTGATGCCTTAGGCCGAGGGAGTCTAGAGTCCACTAGTTTTTACAAGTTTAGAGATTTTAAGTTAAAGGACCCCATTAGTTCATCGTGCCTGATGATTGGAGGTGACAGGGACAGTGTCATTCCAAGAGGTTTGCAAGGTTTTGTCAAGGCTTGTACGGCTCGCCCAGGGAAGTAGTTGCCTTGACTGTAAAAGATTGAGGAAAGTGGACCATGCGTGGGGAACGCACTTTCTAACAGTTTCTTTGCCGCTGTGAGGACACCAGCGCTGCAGCGGGGAAGGCTTCCGCCCCTCCAGAAAACCCTCCTATGATAACAGGAACTACCGACCATCCAAAGGAGGCCACAGCTGAATGAGGTACAGTTGCAAGTGCTCAAAGAGCCCAGAAAGAGGAGGACTGAGGTCTTGGGACAAAAATAGTTTTCCCAGGAGTATGGAACCAACCGATCAGATATTTATGGTAAACTGTTATTGCAATTTTATCGAAGTTTTCCCACCGATGTTTATCTTTTGAGTCCTCTCAAATGCACCATCGTGTGCAATTGAATGCAAAAACCGAAGAACAGGATTTGCCAGTGCTCTAGGGAGAGCCAAGCAGCTGTCCTGCATTTCCCATAACCAGGCATATTTACTGAACTGGCAACACTTGTGTGCCCACTGCGATTTCTCTGACTTGGGAGCAGATGGTTGACATGTTGCAGGGACATCAGGATGCCCA
>NC_043702.1:3667851-3669556 GCF_006229205.1 Suricata suricatta
GCCAGTCAGGAAACCTCGTGGGCAGGGCTGCCATTTGTCCAGGACTTGAGAGCCGCTAACAAGAGAGTTTTTCCCCATTTCCCAGTTGTCCCAAACACGCACACCCCCTCTCTCACAAGTTCCACCAGATCCAGGATGGTTCACCAATGTGGACCTTTGTTCAGACTTCTCCAGCATCCCCGTGGATCCTAACAGCCAATATCTGTTTGCCTTGACTTGGAGCAATCGATAACATATCGGACGGTCATGCCTTGGGGATTCCATGAGGCCCCCTCTTACTTCTCCTGAGTGCCCCGCTGAGAGTGAAGGACCTCTCTGGGACATCAGGTCCCTATGGTATAGTGACAACCTCTTGCTGTGCTCAGCTCCCAAAGAGATGCTCATGAAGGAGTCCATGTATTTGTTGCAATGCTCAGCCACAAAAGGACATCAGGTCTCAAGTCTTTGAGGAAAAATTATAATGATCTCCAGACACTGCTCCTGGCCTAGGTCACAATCTGAATTCTGAAAGAACCCAGCTACACTCAGAAAGGATTAAGCTGATCTGAGAATGTCTTAGCCCCACGAGTACGTTGACAGGCTCGTGGGTGTCTAGCAGCGGCTGGCTGTTGCAGACTATGGGCCCCTGATTTTTCTCTGTTGGCTTCCCCGCTCTGTGAACTTCCTAATATTCCAGTCCCTGAAACCTTTCCATGGGAAGACAAACAGGAGCAGGCCCTTTGAAGACTAAACAAGCACCACCAGATCGGCCTGTCTGAGGGCTCTCCAACTACTCGACTCCTTCACCTTATTTGTATGTGAATGAGGTAACCAGGTCCTGGGGATGCCCATGCAAGACTGGCGGGAAACACTGGACCGTTGCCTGTGTCGCACACAACTCGACTCTGTTGCCTGAACCTCTCCCCACTGCCTCCAGGCTACAGCCACAGTCACGAGATGGGAGAAGCCTCGTGGATTTAACCTCAGGAAATGACTTTGTTCACAAAGTCCTCATGTAGTTCAAGGCTTCTTAATACTGAACGGACTCAACATGTCTCTGCCAGGAGACCCACCCCCTTGGAAGGACTTTGGCTCTCCCCACCTACTCTACATCCTTTGTGGTGCAACCTTCTAAATCCTGCCTGACGAAGGCAAAGCCCACGACTGTGAGGGTATAAGGTCCCTTTTCGTGACACCACAACCTGATTTACCAGACACTCCTTTGACTAATCCAAATCTAATTTGGTCTGCTGATGGGTTTTATTGTACAAACCAAGAAAGGGAATTTCCAAGCTGGTTACACTGTCACCACCCAGTCTGAGCTGCTCAAGAGAGAGGAAGTCTTCCACTGGCTGGATCAGCTCAGCAGGCAAGCTCTGTGCCCTTACTGGAGGGGGCCACGTACCAAAAGAACAAATCGGTAGGATTTATGCTAACTACCGGTACACCTTTGGGGTCGTCCATAATTTGGGGATATTCTGGAAGCAAAGGGACTTCTTCTGTCCCCTGGGATCCCAATCAAAAATGTACATCAAGTGAAGAAGCTTCTTGCTGCCATCTTTTACTTTCTGAAGTTGATGTCATAAAAACTGAGGCTCACACTAAAAACACTGAACCTGAGCATCAGGAAAACACCCAGTTGACTTTCACACAAAGGCAGCAGTGGCAGATTCTGCGCAGGTTGTGGTACCCTGCTTCCGCAGAAATGGCCTCTCGTTGTCAGACC
>NC_043702.1:3669656-3671221 GCF_006229205.1 Suricata suricatta
TGGGCATCCTGATGTCCCTGCAACATGTCAACCATCTGCTCCCAAGTCAGAGAAATCGCAGTGGGCACACAAGTGTTGCCAGTTCAGTAAATATGCCTGGTTATGGGAAATGCAGGACAGCTGCTTGGCTCTCCCTAGACCCCTGGCAAATCCTGTTCTTCGGTTTTTGCATTCAATCGCACACGATGGTGCATTTGAGAGGACTCAAAAGATAAACATTGGTGGGAAAACTTCTATAAAATTGCAATAACAGTTTACCATAAATATCTGATCGGTTGGTTCCATACTCCTGGGAAAACTATTTTTGTCCCAAGACCTCAGTCCTCCTCTTTCTGGGCTCTTTGAGCACTTGCAACTGTACCTCATTCAGCTGTGGCCTCCTTTGGATGGTCGGTAGTTCCTGTTATCATAGGAGGGTTTTCTGGAGGGGCGGAAGCCTTCCCCGCTGCAGCGCTGGTGTCCTCACAGCGGCAAAGAAACTGTTAGAAAGTGCGTTCCCCACGCATGGTCCACCTTCCTCAATCTTTTACAGTCAAGGCAACTACTTCCC
This sequence comes from Suricata suricatta, assembly GCF_006229205.1. NCBI lineage: Eukaryota > Metazoa > Chordata > Mammalia > Carnivora > Herpestidae > Suricata > Suricata suricatta. The sequence continues at coordinate 3,670,207 of NC_043702.1, forward strand.
TGGGCGAGCCGTACAAGCCTTGACAAAACCTTGCAAACCTCTTGGAATGACACTGTCCCTGTCACCTCCAATCATCAGGCACGATGAACTAATGGGGTCCTTTAACTTAAAATCTCTAAACTTGTAAAAACTAGTGGACTCTAGACTCCCTCGGCCTAAGGCATCACCTCTGACCTTGAGGACTATTCACAGTACCCACTTTGGGAAACATAAACTCACTCCACACTAGATAGTCACGGGCAGACCACTGTTACTTGGTACTCCGCCTTTGGTGGACCCTTGTCTTGCACCAGGGTGACCAGCTGCTATATAAGTCTGTAATGACTTATGCTAAAGCCTATTAACAACAAGATGAAGAAGCCTCCCTAGATCCCTATCAAAGAATCCTACGGGTCACGGTCTAGAGCCTGGTGAATATTCTGGAAACATCAACAGAGGAAAGCAGTCCTCAAACCCTGGAAGAAGGTTTTCTTTCTAAGAAAGAAAGCACCTTTCTAGGTGCTCCAGACCATTGTCACGGCTGCAGAACCAGAAGGCATTGAGCCTGGGTACGCATCTCATGGCCAAAGAAGGCGTCTACTGACTCCTGGTCCAGTGCAGTTACTGGAGGTCTTGAGGCAAGTTGACAAGGAATGAAGTAGCTGATATGGAGGTCCAGAGCTTCTGCCCAAGACCCTGGTTCAAGACCCCATAATTGAACTGAACATGAAATTTTGTTTTCCTCTCTTTCTCTCCTTTCCTCTGGCACTGGCCTAGAGAAATAACGCTCTCATTTACACCCCCCAGGCATTGCTATGGGGGGTGACTCTCAGACTTCTGGATTAGTCACCAAAGATTCCAATGTATCCATGATACTGGAGATCTCTGTTTTCCCCGACACCAATTTCTCCTCCACCCCCAATGTCACTGCGAACCATGATTGAGCTCCCTTGGAAGTCTCTTATCATGCTCAACTCTTAGAGCCAGAACACCTTGTGATTTCTGACCACTCTCCAACTACATACATGCCCAATCA